>NC_050447.1:132843144-133096450 GCF_903995425.1 Onychomys torridus | reverse complement strand
TTAATCTCACATTTTCACTTACCAAACTTGGTTCTTAAATGGGTCTTAGTTGTTTTCAAAAAAACTAAATCAGACTTCTAAAAATGAAGATGACCTATCAGCTAAGAATATACAGTAGAAATACTTAAAGTGAATATTGAAATCCTTTTTTTAATCAAGGTTGTAAAGCTGTGGTGTTGTATACAAGAATGGTCCCATAGGCTCACATATTTAAATGCTTAGCCATCAGGGAGTGGCACTGTTTGAGAAAGATTGGGAGGTGTGGCCTTGTAGAAGGAAATGTGTCACTGGGGGTGGGCTTGGGATTTCAAAAGCTCACACCAGGCCCAATTTTCTCTCTCCCTGCTGCCTGTGGATCAGGATGTAGAACTCTCAGATATTTCTCCAGCACCATGTCTGCCTGCACGCTGCCATGCTTCCCACCATGGCAGTAGTGGACTAAGCCTCTGAAACCATAAGCAAGCCCCAGTTAAACACTGTCTTTCATAAGAGTTGCCATGGTCATGGTGTCCCATCACAGCAATAGAACACTGACTACAAAAAGAGCTGTGGAGATGGCTCAGAGCATGTAGGACTCTCCTCTAAGCCTGAGTCTGACTCTGGAACCCACATTGTGGAAGAAAACAAACTCCTGGGAGCTGTCCTTTGGTGGCCACCCATATGTGCACAAGTTAATAATTGTAAAAATTATTTTCCAATGGGTTTTTTCAATGCTAAGGATCAGACACAGAGTTTGGTTCATGGCAGGCAAGTTGTCTACCATTGAGATGCACCCCAGACCCCTGCTCATCTTGGAAAATACACGCAGTCTTCCAGAGTAAACCTGGCTTTCCCCAGCTTGATTGAGGAATGATTAGCAATAATAATTGTATCAAAGCACACATTTACCATTTGTGCACACAAGCTTGCATCCAAGTGTTCTCACAGTCCACTCTGCTGGAGTCAGTTACCATGCTGTACACATCCCTGATCTCACTCATTTTACAGACCAGCTGTTTATGCACTGGGTATTTGCAATCAAACCTAATGGTTATTGCTTCATTCCATTCCCCAGTGAAAACTTACTCAGTATATAAATAAATACAAACATAAACAATTAAAGCCAGGTTGTTATCATTCATTATATACTCAATATTTGAGAGAAACACACTTATAATAAACATAGATACTGTGTTAGACATCTTAATTTCATATAATAAATATATACAAAGAGTAAGATAGAGTTCATGCTATATAATTGTCAAGTTACTAGAGTTGGTCAAGGTCACCTTGAGACTCAGTAGCCCTGACCCACTCCCTATTCACTCTCTGCTTCCTGAGTATGGATTCAATGTGACCAGCCAGCCTCAAGTTCCTGCCATCATGCTTCCCTGCCTCTGCTGTGTTATCCCTTAGCTTAGGGTCATAGCCTATCCTCCAACAAGCCAAGCTCAGCCACCAGTCACCTAGAAATCAATTAAAAGAGCCAAATTAATAGTGAAAAATAGAAAAGGGAGATTAATTCAATGTGACCACACTGACAAAAGTAACAAAGGGACCGAGAGATCCTACAAATCTATCTTCAGGGTCCTAACTGGAAGGATTCAGATGGAGGATGTGCTGGATAGTTTATGTCAACTTGACAAAAGTTAGAGTCATCTAAGAAGAAGGACCCATAATTAGAAAATTGCCCCGTAAGATCAGGTTGTAGGCAAGCCTGTAGGGCATTTTCTTCTCTTTTTCAATCTATTTAAATTTTTTTATTTATATGTATTGGTATGAAGGTATCAGATCTCCTGGAACTGGGAGGTACAGACAGTTGTAAGCTGTCATGTGGGTGCTGTATTGGTGAAATTATTAAGGCCACTCCACGTTAGTTAAAAGGGAGGTTTATTTGTGGGGGTTAACTTACAAATGAAGGATAGGTTGTAGGATCTGGCAAAGGTATGGCGCAGTCTGGTGGTGTTCTCTGGAGAACTCTGCTCAGTCTACCTCCTGTGTCCAGCATCCCAGCACCAAGAGAGAAACCTCCTCTCCATCCTGGGTCTTCTGCTTCCTCCTCCGCCCTGCCGTTGTGGACGTGACCATTACTGAAGCCTCAGTGGGGGTTGGAACTTCCAGGCCAATGCTGGGATGGATGGCTATCCACTACAGTGCTGGGAATTGAACCTGGGCTCCTATGGAAGTACTCTTAACTGCCTGAATTCCGTGATTGATGGGGAGGGCCCCGGCCCACTGTGGGTGGTACTAGCCCTGGGCTTGTGGTCCTAGGGTCTATAAAAAGTCAGAACCAGTGAGTTAGCAAGTCAGTAAGCAGCACCCCTCCATGGCCTCTGCATCAGCTCCTGCCTCCAGGTTCCCGCCCTGTTTGAGTTCCTGTCCTGACTTCCTCCAATGGTTGAACAGTGAATGTCAAACCTGGAAAATCACAAGAGGAAAACCCAGTTCCACAATTTTTGAGCCAAAATATAAAGCAAGTTTTAATTAAATACTGGGCTAGGATGATGGACTCTGGCCAGGGTCCATTCCAGGATTCCCAGAAAATGGCTACAAGTCATATTTTGTAGGGGCTTAGAAAGGCACACTGTACAGCCACCATATTTTCCCACCAGGTCCAATCTGGGCAAGCATACATCCTGGTGTATTTCCTGCCTGTGGACCATACTGCCTACACGATAAAGCACATCGATGCAGATGGGTCAAACAAATTTGTTTAGGGAAGTGAAAAACATACACCACAGCATCCAGCATTTCAGGAGTACCTGTCCTTAGGCAAGGGGCTCACAGATTAGAGACATTTTTGTTTTATGGATCTCTTGCCTGATCTTGGGCAAGGGGCTCACAGATTAGAGGCATTTTTGTTTTATGGATCTCTTAGGCACAGTCACTGAAACTTAAAATGTAGCTTTGGCTCTCACATGATGTGGAAGCGTAAGCCAGATAAACACTTTGCCCCCACAGTTGCATTGGTCATGGTGTTTCGGCACAGCACGGAACCCTGACTAGGACAGGGGGTCCAGGAAGGACACTGAGACAGGGTTCCTGGGCAGTAAGGGGTTTATCAGAAAAGTTATTAGCACCATGTTGCTTCCCTGTCTAGAGGCTGAAGAGAGGAAATTGGGGCCCCTTTTGGCAGAAGTGGGGATCTCTTCCTCTAGCTAGCTCAGTGGTTCTCAACCTTCCTTTAATACAGTCCCCATGTCGTGGTGGTCCCCAACCATAAAATTACCTTCGTTGCTGCTTCATACTGTAATTTTGCAACTGTTAGGAATCATTCTGTAAATATCTGATATACAGGATATCTGATATTTGACCCCTGCGAAAGGGTCCTATAAAGGGGTTGTGACCCACAGATTGAGAACCATAGCTCATTAAGGATGAAATTGGGTGCACAGCAGGAACCTCCAGCCAGCATTGCTTTCCAGGCAGGAGGGCAAGGACGGTGTAGAGAGCAGGATACCACCAATATCACCTTTGATGTAAACTCACTTCTCTAAGTGAGAGATGTGGGCCCAAGAAGTGGGTTAACTGGGTATCCACAGACAGCATCTCAGTGGGTGCCTCTCCTATCTGCGAAGGGTGAGAGGCCGCTGCAAAGCATTGTGCCACCCCAGCAGCAGCTGGACCCTAACATCACCCCCCAGCAGCAGCTGGACCCTAACATCACCCCCAGCAGCAGCTGGACCCTAACATCACCCCCAGAAGCAGCTGGACCCTAACATCACCCCCAGCAGCAGCTGGACCCTAACATCACCCCCAGCAGCAGCTGGACCCTAACATCACCCCCAGCAGCAGCTGGACCCTAACACCACCCCCAGCAGCAGCTGGACCCTAACACCACCCCCAGCAGCAGCTGGACCCCAACATCACTTTCCTATACTGACCTGTGGGCGCGGTTTAAGTGGAAGGCAGGAGACTCACTCACTGAGCAGTCTAGCAGGGCATGGTCCCACCCACCCATTTCAGCTCTTGCACTGATCATCTGATAAGTTAAACATCTTTCTCCCAGAGACAAGTTCCTCCTCCGGCTGACAACCAGGCTACAGCCTCCTCTTCTTCTATGTAGGGCTCACTCTCAGGAAAGTCCATTGCTTCAATAGTTTGATAGCCAAAGGCAGGGACACAAGCCAGGTACAGTGTCTTCTTCACCATGATGGGAGGACTGCACCCCAGAACTATCAGCCAAAGTCAACCCCTTCACTCCAACATTGCCTTTGTCAGTATTTTATCACGGTGACAGCAGGGTAATAAAGACAAGTTTCTACTTAAAATCTTTTGGGTCTGTGAATAATGCTAAGACAGCCTCTTTTATCCCCCACCCTCTTTTAGTTCAGTTTGTTCAGGAATAATAGAGAAATTTCACTGAATTCTCACAGAATGAAGACCCCTGTGTAACTAGCACCAGGGTCATGGGACTCAACATCACAAGCTCTTCGCCACCTCACGCTTTCTCCTAGTCACAACCCTCCCTGGGAATCCACCTGGGCTGAGGAAACTGAAATTTTATTTGGCCTCCTTTCAAGCTTCACGTAACTAAGACACACCACCCATTCTTCCTTAACTGGCCTTTGCCATTATGCTTCTAGACTTCATCTCTCTGTCTTGGACAGAGTTGCATTTGTTTTCATTGCTGTATTATATTCCAGTGTATGAATTTCTGTCTCCTTTGTGTTCTTTCATAACGTACTAAAATATTGCATGTTGTTTTTCTGAAATTCAAATTAATCAAGCCTTCTATATTCTGTCTGAGTGCCCTGATTCTGGCAACTTTGATCTGTCTGCAGAAGGGCCTACTCTGAAGTGTTTTTGTTTTTGTTTTAGGAGCAAAAACAGTGTGCTGTGATGCATTTGTAAATGTTGTGTCTACAAATAAAATTGGAGGTTTACAGATCTTTGACTCATCTGAGCACTGCGGACAGGGAGACTGGTTTATTCCAGAGTGCCTCTTCCCTGGGAGGGGACAGGTCAACGTCACAAAATGAATTACATCTTTCTGCATGTATTAAATGAACCAGAACACGGACAAGCCTCCCTTTATTTCTGATGGGTGAACGACCTCAATTGTGTTAATAGTTTGCTCACAAACACAGCAGTTGTAACAGTGTTTAGTGTTTCTAGAAAGTCCTTTTGTTCTTCAAAGTATATTACAAATTACAAATTAATTAAGTCTACCTCTACCCCAGGGAAGAAAGGAATTACTTATTTTTAAAGCTCAGACTCCCCGAAGCCAAGTGTGAGCCAACTGGCTGGCAGCCACGGAGTAACTTACAGTCTGCAGGTTTGGGCTCCAGCTCCAGCAACATCAAAGAGGTGTTCAGATTCTTCCTAGCAAGACTGTTGCTATCCTCTTTTCCATCCAAAACTATGGAGAGCTAGGGGTCAGGAAGCTCTGAACTGTCAGCAACTGTTTCAAGACGAAATCGCCATTTCATCAGGAAGATCTCAGCCTCAGTTGAGCTCTGGGTTTTTCTGATTATAAAAATGGCCTTTATTTTTAAAAGGCTCAAGGATCAGGCACCTGGTAGCAATGTGGAAATGCTAGATCATGAAACTCCCGAGAAGTCTGGATGAAATTCTGAGATTACACTTCTTGTGATGGTTTGCTGAGGGTGTGCCGACCCAGAACTATCCTGCCACTGCCTTCTAAACTGAAACGGGCCTGTAGCTCTCCTTTCATTGTCCTAGCCACAAAAAAGCTGGCATTGCAAAGGAGGTAAACACAGCCGCAGAACCTCAGGTGCACAGTGAAACCCATTGTTATACAATCAGTATATGCTGCTAAAAATAAATGCTAAAATATTAAATGTTAGCACGGGAGAATGCTTGTCCTAAATGGCTCCTGCTCAGCTTAGGTCAGAAAGTGAGGCCCTGGGTCCTGCTAGAGGATAGCTGTAATGGCTCTGGGGAAATCTTTCTCTGATTCCACATTTTCTCCGAACATTGAGCAATGCTTTATGAAGCTTTCCTTGACAATCAGCGTTTAAAGGAACAAAAATTACGTTTTTTCTCAAAGCAACCTTCCTCTAATTTTCTTAGTGACTCCAGAAATGTCTCTATCAGATTGCTCACATTTTTCATGCTCCCTCTTCTACTTTTTTTTTTTTACACTGGACTATGTTCTCTTGGACACAAACACACAAGCAAGCAAACAAAACCCGTCAGAACAGAGCTGGTAACAGATGGAAAAAGCTAAGTGACTGCTGGGAGATTCCCTGGATTTCCATGGTCTACTCCCCAGCAAGGGGCAGAGTCCTGAAGGGAGACATGTTTCCAGACAGATTCCAGCCCTGACTACAAGGTACAACATAAAGGAACAGTAAGTACATGGGGCTGCACACGCTCCAACGGAACTGAGTGGCCAACCCTCCTGCACAGCCTGTGGGAGTTCCTGCCCAGTGATGATGCCCACTTCTGAGGCTGCAGCCTGAGATGTATGCCCAGGAGGGTGTCCTGAAGCTATGCCTAGGCATTGTGCCATCCCCAGGTTCCATGGACCTCTCCTCATCTGCCAGAAGCCTTCCAAAGACTCTTGGTATCTGCTGTAAGTGGGTACCAAGACAAAAAACAACAAGGATGCAAAGACTTGGATCAGTCGGGTACATAATGTTTTTTTAGTTTATGGGGCATCCTGTAGGGAAGGCAGACCCCAGAGGTTCTGCCGAGTGATTGCTTCCTCTATATGTACCTACTCCCCAGTCACTGAGAAAACTACTCTCGTGGGTCTCACCAACCAGATTCCCAGGGCAGGACTACTCCCCATCAGTTAATATGATACAAAGGGTCTCTTTGGTCTGTGGGAATGGTGGCCACTGACCAGGTACTGGGCCAGTTTGGATGGCATGAAGCATCAGCAGCTCCCCACTCAGCTGAGTTGCAGCCATGTAGCTCTCAAAGTGACAGAAGCTGTGGGGTATGGGCACATCCCTGTAATCCCATCACTCACAGGCTTAGGTAGGTCTAGAAGTTTGAAACCAACCTGAGCAACATGCAAAGCCACATGGGAAGGCAGGAAAGAACAACTGGACCCAGAAAAATCACAAAACATGAGCCAACCACAGGAAAGAGCTGATGGATTTTTGTGTAAAAGGATTTCCTGAGGTGGTCCTTCACTGATTCTCGGTGAGGCAGGGTTAGACGACAACCCCACCGCTCCATCCATCCATCATCTGCCATCTGTTGTTAATACACATTTAGCATCCCTTATCCAAAGGGCTTGGAACCAGAAGTGTTTCAGATTTCAGATTTGCTTGGATTTTGGAATATTTGCATACATAATGAGCTGTCTTGGGAATGGAACCCAAGCTGAGCCAGGGAAATCACTTATGTTTCATTTGCAATTTATGCACATAGCCTAAAGGTAATTTGGTGCAATATTTTCTGTGCACCTGCGTTTTAGCCAAGGCTGGTCACATGGGGCCTGCTGTGGAATTTTCCACGGCAATATCATGCTGTTTCTCAAAATGTTTGGGGTTTTAGAGAAAGTCAGTTTTGGACTTTCAGATTAGGAATACCCCTATAACTCACTTCCCAGTTCTCATTGTGTGCTCAATTCTTCTCAATTATTCCTTGGTTTGCTGTTAAAAGACTTGCGTTTGGGAATTCCTCAAGAGTATTTATTCATTTATGAACTGAAAAAATACCAATTTTAACTACATTTCAGTAAGCATGAAGTTAATAAACTTCACTTGCACTGTCTAGACAAAGAATGCTGGGCATTTGCTTTTTTGACAGGAGGTTTTAAATAACAGTCCAGGAACAGAAGCAGCACTTAGCTGTGAGGAAAAATAACTGTATTTGTGAAGGATAGATCTGTGGGACAATTATTGTTTGTCTACTGATAACTATGTGCCTACGTCATCTGAGACAATCATCAATGAATGATGATGGGAAAGTCATGAAAACAAGGAGAAGTCATGCAGAAAAGATAGATTCCAATATCAAGCACCCACTTGAAAATATGGTTCAAACTTTGGAATGCTTCCTAGGGACCGTATGACAGCAAAAACAAAAGCCAACACATGTACAGATGACTCTAATAAACCATCATAGGGATCGGCAGACCCCTGGGGAGAAATAGGATGAACTGAGTGTGTTTGTTTCAAATCAAGAATTGTACTACTGTAATGTGAACTAGAAGAGCAGGATCACTGAGTGCATCAGAAAGCAGACTTCTTTTGACTTCCCACTGCCCATTTAAATGTGTTCTGTAGGTCCATCTCTTCCTGTGACTTCAGGTGAAAATGTGGTCTGCATTTTAATTTTCTGATCCCTTCTATGAAATACAAACAGTGGGCATTTCAGGACACCATAGCAGTCTTGGGTTCAGATCAAAATGTCCAGGGTCATAATATAATGGTTAACGCTTCATCTTTTTTTTTCCACCTTTGTTCCGCCTCCGGATTCACAGTGAGATTAAACACAAGTTCACTGGACCCACTAAACTGCTCAGGGCACACAGTAGGATCTTCAGTGTGTCCCCTTGTGGTGTACTTCCCTGGGCTTTAGGTAAAGGGCAGGCACTCACAGCACTCTCCAGCAGCTGAGAAAAGACTTAGCACACAGATGGTTCTCCAAACCTTTCTTTCAATCTCAGAGTCTGATTCTGTGATGATCTTGATATGGGTAAGAAGGACAGATGAGTCACAAAATCAAGGCTTGCCCATATTCTTCAAAAATTCTGCATCTGCCAGGTGATGTTGGCACACGCCTTTAATCCCAGCACTCAGGAGGCAGAGGCAGGCAGATGTGACTTTGAGGCCAGCCTGGTCTAAAGAATGGGTTCCAGGACAGCCAGGGCTACAAAGAAAAACCCTGTCTCAAAAAACAAACAACAAAAAACAAAATTGCATCTGATCTCCATCTTCATTGTGGGTGGATGGACAAATTGATGAATAATAATAGATAGATAGGTAGATTGATAGCTAGATAGATGATAGATAGATAAATGATTGATAGATGATAGGTAGATTGATAGAGTATAGGTAGATAGGTGCTAGACAGACAGATAGATGGGTAGATAGTCTTGGCCACTATCAGATAATACTGGGTAGTGTTTAGCTAGGATTTCCAATTTAGTGCACTTTGTGAATTAATTTCTTCAAAACATACCACTGAGGCTGATTTTGGCTTCAGTTGCATCAGTGGCTGGCTATGTTCAGAAGGAAAAATGGTATGACAAACACTCAAACAAGGTCCCACAGGCCATCAGGACACCAACATATGTCCACATGGGGTGAAAGAAGAAATTAGACTCACTTCTCAGATCATTGCCAAGTATAAAATGCCAAAAATGGGACCCAGTGAGTGCTTCAAACACCAAACTAGGCCAAGTCTTTTACCTCTGATACTGGAAAGCCCCCAAATACCTTTCCCACCCTTCTCTTTGCAAATACTGAACACTGGTCCACAGGCTCAGATGCCTTCACCACTGGTAAACACGGCTCTCAGATCAGTCACCATGGGTAAACAGAAGGATTACCATCGCCAGCAACCACAGACACTAGTGAAAGCAAAGGTCCTTACAGCTGGGAAACCCATCCTGAGGCAGACAGACGTGCTGGTGTCTGAGCGCCCAGCCTGTGCTCCTGATGGCAAGGCCCCTAAACCAGTGGTGGCTGGGCACTTTATCACGCCTCCTGAGGCAATGTGGGACATTAAACGTGGAACAGGTAAAAATTATCCTGTGATGGCCAGGATAGAGAGCTTTCTGAGTACGTTCACCTCCTGACTTCAAATAGCAGCAGGTCACCCTCATCCGCGGTGGGACTAAACCCCTGAGCATGCATCCACTCTTGTGTGGCTAGCTGGTTCGGTATCTCGGCTTCCACTGGGGTTTGTCACTTACAGCATGTCTCTAAGGGTCAGGTCAGATGTAAGAATAGTCTCAGATAAGCCTCGGACTCTTCCCATGGCTTAGAATCAAGATAGCATAAACACTAAGCCTCTCAGTCTTCTAAGTTGCCTCTGAAAGTCCCAGAAATACACACTATGTGTCAAGTCCTCCACACACATGGAAATTCTCTTCCCAAGAAAAGCAAAGTCAGGTCCAGGAAGGATTACATTTATGGGAGAAAGAATATCAGGGATGCTCCAGCAACCTCATCTCATGGCCTTCTTGAAACAAAACTCACACAGAAAAATTTCAGTATGAATAGCCACATGTGATCACACATAGCTTCATGATTAAGAGTTCCTACATCGTTAGAAAACATTAGCTCTTCCTGTTATAATTCCTAGTACAAGACAAAAGCACAAATAACCAGCTGGCTGTAGCACCAGTCTGCAGTGAGGAGCAGCAGCCAGCTTCACACATGGATGAAATGCCAGCCCTGCTGAAGGAGAGTGAAAGTGTAGCAGGTCTCCCTTGGACAACAACCAGCTATCAAATCATGACATGAAGACTTATGATTATTATGAATGCTCAGCCTAAGCTGGGGCTAGTTTCTTGTTAGCTCTTATAACTTAATCTAACCTGTTTCTCTTCATCTACATTTTGCCTCGGAGCTTTTTACCTTTCTCTCATTCTGTGTGTCCTACTCTGTGTCTGGCTGGCTGGTGGCTGCCTGGCCCCAGGCAACTCCCCTCTTTTGCCCCTCATTGTCTCCTCTCATTCTCTGGAATGAGCCTAGATTCTTCCTCCCATTTATTCTCTGTGACTGCCAGACCCACCTAGCCCTCCTCTGTCTAGCTATTGGCCATTCATCTTTTTATTAGACCAATCAGGTGCCTTAGGCAGGCAATATAAAACAGTAACACATCTTTACACAATTAAACAAATGCAGTATAAACAAATGTAACACATCTTTACATAGATAACGTAATGCTCCACAACAGGAAAGCAACAAGCTTTAACATTAATTAAATGACTGACAAGCTGAGTCGGGAAATACAAGGTTACACAGGTTCTGAGACAGGCACTGAGCTGCTGGCTTCTCTTCTGAACCTGCCTTCCCCTCCTCTTCCTGAAGATGGTAGCATCTACTCTTCTCGCTTGGGAAGTGAGCACCACCAATACCCTCATAGACAGCAAGTTCTATTTGCTAAGACACAGCTCTCTTAACTAAAAACACGAACCTCAGCTCCTGATTAGCCCCAGAAGAATCTTCTTGGGGACATTCAAAGATGGTCACACGGTTATGACCATGCCTAACCCTATACCAACCATAAAACATTTCTGATTGAGACTAGTTCTGTTTAAGCAATAGTAGAGGCTACAGCTGTGTGCTAATTAATTTTTCCTTCACCTCTGAACGTTGAGAATTTCCAGTTGAGGAAGACTGAGGCCCAGCCTCAACTCCACCACACTCAGCCAGTGCCTCTCCAGAGACTCACTGTATCTGGACCTTCACTCACCTAAAAATAAGAGAGAGATGAGTGGTGGGGAAGAAAAGAAATTCTATTAGAGTATTTCTATTTTTATAAGTTTATCATCATTTCCGTTGTGGTGAAAATTAAGCAAATTTCCAGATTTTGTTGAGTATATTAAACTTGCGGATTTTGATTGAGAGCTCCGAAGAGAAAACGTGTTCTCTGTTGAAAAGGAGAACAAAGGCCTGTGGATTGCTGCCAAGCTTTACTATCTAAGTTCGATTCCTGGGATCCAAGTGGTAAAAGGGGAAAATAGACTTCAAAAGCTGACCTCTGACCTCTGACCTCCACACATGTACTGTGGCACATACACAGTTAAAAAAAATTAAGTGAAGGTAAAATAGTAGACAGGCATGCTAAAGCACACCTGTAATCCCAGCACTCAGGGCTGAGGCGGAAGGATTGCCATGGTCAGCCTGGGCTATTTGGTAAGTTCTAGACCACTTTGTCTCAAGAATATAAACAAAAGACAACAGATTGTTAATATCAAGCCAATGATATTGATCGAGTTATGAACTATTTCTACAGAGAGATGTGTAGCTCACTGGTCTATCTAGTCATTCTGTGTTATCAGCAAATGACTATCAAAGAATAAAAATTCATTCTCTCTGTCTCTCTCTCTGTCTCTCCCTCTGTCTCTCTCTCTCAGTCTCTCTCTCTCTCAGTCTCTCTCTCTGTCTCTCTTGCGCTCTCTCTCTCTCTCTCTCTCTCTCTCTCTCTCTCTCTCTCTCTCTCTCTCTCTCTCCTCCCCCACCTCTGTCCTTCTCAAATTCTGCAGTTACCTATACATTTCTTCCCTTACAATTCACACTGCACTGATTGTGAGGGGCTCCATGTGTAACAGATCTTAGAGGAGACAATGACAGATCCATTCTGGCTGCCTAACATGCTTCTGTGAAACACTGTCCCATTTGCTCCCCCACGGTGAGGTGACTGCTGCCATCTCTCCATGCAGTAGGTGACAGAATGGAGATTCCCAAGGGCTAAGAAACTGGCAGAACACCATTCAGCAGGTGCATGGCCGATGCTTAGAAACCAAAATTTTCTCATTTTGTTGTTGTTTTATTGCTTCTCAAGAACAATAAGTTTGAATTTAATTTATAACTCAGGGCTTTGAAACACCTTCCACAGAAATCCCAGAAAGCAAGCAGTCTCAATATCTCTTGAGGTGTTCTATAGAAAAGATTTTAGCCCAAGAACCACAGACACCACCCTTATCTAAGCTCAGGAAGGCAAACTCTGAGAACAAGTAAAAAGGCAGCCAAAGGCATACAAAGAGTCCTGCTGTGCTCACCACTGGCCAGAGTTGTCAATTTCCCCTTCATTAGACAATTATGCATGAAATTACGTGGCTTCCCAGACCATCTGCTTCCCTTTAAAGTATTTCCTTTAAAAAAGAAAGAAAAAAGAAATCCTTCTATTCTTTTAATAAGGGTCAGTCCTTTACAGTGGGGCAGGGAGCCAACATTATTTTACTTATACTGTTAAATCAGGCCACAGAAATTCCCAAGATCTTAACCCACATGTCACTTTCTCTCCCCCACATATAGCAGCCATTGCATGGTACCAGTGCTGAGAACTGGGAGGGCAGCCCTTCAGGCTCTTGCAGACTGCATCCCAATAATTAGATTTAAAAGTCACAAAGAGCCTAAACCTGAGCATCAGGAACAGGTAATGATGGACCTAAGTCAGCCTGACATCATTCTCACAGCACCCCCAAACTCTCAGAGGACCTAAGTCAGCCTGACATCAGTCTCACAGCACCCCCAAACTCTCAGAGGACCTAAGTCAGCCTGGCATCGGTCTCACAGCACCCCCAAACTCTCAGAGGACCTAAGTCAGCCTGACATCGGTCTCACAGCACCCCCAAACTCTCAGAGGACCTAAGTCAGCCTGACATCAGTCTCACAGCACCCCCAAACTCTCAGAGGACCTAAGTCAGCCTGGCATCGGTCTCACAGCACCCCCAAACTCTCAGAGGACCTAAGTCAGCCTGACATCGGTCTCACAGCACCCCCAAACTCTCAGAGGACCTAAGTCAGCCTGACATCAGTCTCACAGCACCCCCAAACTCTCAGAGGACCTAAGTCAGGCCTGGCATCGTTCTCACAGCACCCCCAAACTCTCAGCATCTCCTTTGTTAGTTTTCTGCACTGGAAAGAGGTAGATTCTTGTCTGCCCTAACAAAAGATGTACGCATCCACCAAGCTGCCTGGCATCTTGTGGATGTGAATCAAGGACATGCTGTGTTCCACTGTGATGTTCTTGCTCAGAGGGACTCTCAAAGGGGAGGAGGTAAAAAACACATCTGGACAGCACATATTCAAAATGCAGAACAAGAGAATGTTCCCCAGGAGACGCAAACATGTTTATGATCCCTAAGTTAGAGTTGAGTAAAGCAAGCTAGGGAAAACTTGAATCCCTTTGTAAACTAAATTGGTTAAACAATGCTTTATCTGGGGGAGAGGAAACAGTACAGAAACACATATTCACTAAACCTTCTGGAACATTCTAGGGTTGTTTTCTAGAGAAAAAGAGTGCATATGGGCCTGAAAACAGGGGGTTCTAGTTTCGCTTTTTAAAGCCTGCCAGGCCTGATGTGTTTTTCAGCTCTGTCTGACTTCCTCTTTGGGCCTGGAGCTGAAGGATAAGCACCAAATGTTGGAGGGAGAGTAGAGGGCCTCTCCCCAAGGAGGCCATCTCTTCCTGTTTCGGCACTAGTAATTAATCTGAGCTGTCTTCCTCAGGCATGGAGAAGGCAAGTTCTAAAATTCTTCCCTCTCCCTCCTGCCTCCCTCCCACCTTTTAAGGAGAAATGGGAAGCATTTTTCCTCTCCTGAGTTGCATGGCTGATGAATGTTGTTCAGCTTTAGGCTGTCTGGGCTCTGAGGTACCAAGTGGCAGGAAGTGATTTGCTAAAGATTTATCCTCAGAGAACAGAGATTGGAACACAATAGTGATTTTGTTAATAATATGAAAAGAAATTTTCTAAATATAAATCACATTGGCATGTGTTTCTAGGTTAAGTGTCCATAAGGTTCCAATTTAGAATAGAAAGAGAAAAAAAAATCACACAGCAATCTCATGTCGATATGAAACTAGTGAACTTTATTCAATAAAATCATCAACCATCAGTTGGCTAAACCAAAAATGTTGTTAAAGCAAATGCTAAGCTATTTTGAAGAGGAAAATACAAGGAGGAAAAAACCCTGAGATCTCTCCTGGAGCACACAAGCCATGTTAATTTATAGAGAGTTTGACATTTAATAGTATATTTCTAATGATCTTTATTAAAAGTCTCCCTCTAGCCAAAGGGCTGTAAGGAACACATTCTTTCTTTTTCAGCCAAAGAAGGGAGAGTGGGGGGAGTCTGGTATCTACACTCCTTCAAACTATTTCCTTTAAAAAAAAATGATTTTAAAAACAACTGAAGTAAAGGGATATGGGCTCCTTCCTTCACTAGCTTAACATCAGGACCACTTAGACATCAGAGACGAATAAGGCCTGAGCCGTCCTGAGCGAGTTCAGAGTGGTGGGAGCAAGCATGGATGCACATAGAACACACATCTGAGTGCTGTCACCAGGACCAAATGGCCCACAAACAGCTCTAGCTGTGACTGGGTTTGTGGCTCTCTGAGGAAAGAGGCTAATGGTAGCATTCCCACATGCAGGAGACTGAAGATTACAGTCTCCCTCACGTCCACACCTCACTCAGCACTGTCATTCCATTTTACACATGAGAAATATCGAGGCCCAGTGTTTTTAACTCACATAGCTGTTAGGTAGGAAAGTGATTCCTGAGACTTATCATGATGATGTGAGTAAACCCAATGCCTGTGAAGGTCTCACCTCCACATGTCTAATCCAATCTCTATTGCTAAAAACAGAATCCCACTGACTAGGAAGTTATAAAGAAAGAAGGCTTATTGGGGCTCATAGCTCTGCCAGGGTCAAAGGTCATGTGAGGAGCCAGCCATCAAGTCTTGACAGGAGTGAGGCCAAGTGTTTTTGACGTAGTAGAAGAGAGGAAGCGTGCATGTGTGCCTCTTCTGGTCTCTCTGTCTTCAAAGAAACCCATCAGGGCTCAGTCCTACCCAATCCTGATCACTTTCCAAAGTTCCCTGCATGGAGACCACAGTCATATGAAGTTTCTACCCTTTTAATTGTTCATAAGAAGGATTGAGCATCAGCAAGACGGGGCAAATTTATTAAAAACAGAGCAAAAGATTACACTAAACTTCACTAACCCTTTTAATCTCTTGAGTGAATTCTCAGTGTAATTTGCTTTTAGAAAGTTATCTCTTTACTGCACCATAACATGAATTATAATAATTACATAGTTTTAGGACTTAAGACCCCACTTTAATATGAGAGCTACAACAAGAACATCTACACATTTTGAAGCACCTGAGACAGTCTTTACCTTATTCTACTCAAGTAGCTCTATGACCCTCTTCGGTGTCTCTGAAAGCTCACAGGAGTTACATGGACTCTGGTAAAAGCATCTTTATAGACATCGTCAGGTCTACAACAAAAGTCTAGAAGCTGATGAGCTGGTGTTTGGTCACTTGAATACGAAATGGATTTAGTTAAACAGTTAATTCTCATGTTTTAGTGAAGAAAGGATTTCTAGATCTATTCCTCACCATCATACAATAACCCAAACTTACAGACAAAATGGTTATCTATCACCTTATCACTAGTGTCTAGTCTCAGAAATGCAGTGCCATCCACTTGAGTCCTTCCCTCCAGCGCCTGCATCCCCAGCTATTCTATATGTTTAAAGGAGAGCTAGTCTGTGTCTCTGTGATAAACACCATGACCAAAAGCAATCTGGGGGAGGAGATAATTTGTTTAGCTTATGGTTTACAGCCCAATCACTGATAGGAACCAAAACAGGAGCCCAAGCAGGTACCTAGAAGCAGGACCTGAAGCAGAGCCCACAGGGAATGCCGTGCACTGGCTTGTTCCAGGTTCAGGGTCACCTACCTTTCTTTCTTATACATCCTGGGACCACCTACCCAGAGAGGGGGGATACCCCCTACAGTGGGTGGGAAACCTCCAACACTGCCAACCAGAACTAATCTTTAACCTTGGATATGTGATGACTAAACATGATATGTAATCCAAAGAACTAGTGTTGATGGCTTTAAACAATTTTTTCTTTGGTTGGTTGATTTGTTTATTTTTTGAGACAGGATATCTCAGTGTAGCCCTGACTATTCTGAAATTCACTATGTAGACCAGGCTGCCCTTGAACCAAGAGATACACCTTCCACTGCCTCCCAAGTACTGGGATTAAAGGCTTGCACTTAATTTTTTTAAGATTAATTTTTTTATTTAGGTGTATGCCTGTGTGAGTTTACATACACCATGTGCATGCCTTGTACCCACAGAAACCAGAGAGTTTTACAGATGATTTTAAGTTGTTTCATGTAAGTGCTGGGAACTAAACTTGGGTCCTCTGCAAGAGCAGTATTTGTTCGTAGCTGCTGAGCCATCTCTCCAGCTAAACAATTTTTTTTTTGAGACAGGGTTTCTCTGTGTAACATTCCTAGCTGTCCCAGAGCTTACTTTGTAGCCCAGACTGGTCTCGAACTCACAGAGATCTACGTGCCTCTGTCTTCCAATGCTGGGGTTAAAGGTGTGCACCACCACACCAGGCACAGCTAAACTGTTTCAGAAAGAGTGACACAAGTAGTTTTCTTACTCTACACAAAAAGGGGAACACACTGTGGTAGTTTGAATGAGAATGGCCTCCATAGGCTCACTGTTTAAATGCTTAGTCATCGAGGGTGGCACTATTTGAGAAGGATTAGGAGGTGTGGCCTTGCTGGAGGTCCTGCATGCCGCCATGCTTCCCACCATGGTGGTAATGGACTAAGCCTCTTTGACAAGAGTTTCCATGGTCATGGTGCCTCTTCACAACAATAGAACAATGACTAAGACACACATATGTATTCTCAGTGCAGGGAAGATGGCTCAGGGATTAGGAGCACTGGCTGCTTTTGCTAAGGACCTGAATCCAGTTTCCAGCATCCTCATAAAGACTGACAAGCACCTGTAACTCTAGTTACAGGAAATCCAATGTCTACTTCTGGCCTCCATGGGCATGTGGTGCACATACATACACTCAGACACACACATAAAAGAAATAAACAAACCTTACAAAAACAAACAAAAAAGTATTTGCTCCCAGTTTTTAGGAAACTCTGCTCAAATTAACTAATTTTGCTCTCATGGACATCAGAAAAAGACTATAGTTGTGCTTAGCCATAAGACAAGGCACCTAAACTACAGCTCAAACTGCCAACAGGTAATATGAGAGAGGGCAGATACCTCAGAGCGCCTGAAGGGACTGGGTAATTACCTGACACTCCCAAAGGTACATAGAAAAAATCCAAGAATTTATAAAGGCAAAGACACAGAAATATGTTTTTGGTTTTTATTTTCATTTTAATTGTAATCTTACTCCAGTATGTCTTCAGAAATAGAAATCACACTTTTTAAAGGACTGTTATAAAAATGTAGACAAATATGATCTCCAATATTTCCTTGTACATAGCTATCAATAGCTCAGTACCCTTCACAGTGCAGGAGTCCATGATATTTTCATCTACAAAAGTATCTGAAAGCCAGAAATGGTGGTACCTGGTGGCATGTGACTGGTCCTAGCACTCAGAAGGCTGCAGCAGGAGGATGACAGGTTTGAGGCTTCTCTGGGCTATACAGTGAGTACAAGCCCAGTCCATACTGAAGATATACATCATTGCTGGTTATCGTGAGACCCTATCTCAAAAACAAACAAATTCATAGGGATGAAAAGTTATTTTTTGTTTATTTGTTTCATTTTGCTACTGTCTATTTTTGAGACAGGGACTCACTATATGTCCCTGGCTGCCATGGAACTCACTAGATAGACCAGGTTGGCCTTGAACTCATGGAGATCCACCTACCTGTGCCTCTAGAGTTCTAGGATTAAAGGTGTGTACCACCATGACTAGGTTATGAAAAGAATATCTTACAAAGCTGTGTGATAGTAGAATTGACATCATCGTTCTATATATAAGAACAGTGTGCTACACAAGACTGCACATACACACATAGGAAATCCTTTTATCAAAAAGAGCATGTACATAAGTGGCTGGAGCAATGGCTCAGCTGTTAAGAGCTCTTGCTATTCTTTAAGAGAATCTGAGTTCAGTTTCCAGGACCCAAGTTATTTGGTTCACAACCACCTGTGACTCCAGCTTTAGGGGGATTCTGGCGCCCTCCTCTGGCCTCCACATGCACCTGCACACATGTGGCAAACATTCACATAAACTGACACATAAAGATAAAACTTTTTAATGTACATGAAATCATCACTGTGTTATAAATTTTACTTATTTGGAAGCAAAATAGAATTGTGTCCCATTCTCTTTTCACTCCTGGCAATGAAATGCCATGGTCACACTGCCCTTGCCATCTCTGCAGCCATGGGGGCAGAAGGAGGAATGCCAACACTCTGTCTTCCGAGATTCACTCCAGACAGGGAAGCTTCCCCAGGAAAATCAAAGTAAGCCGGAGACACAACAGCAGGCCCTGTTCCCACAGCTAACTGCGGGACCTGGACAATGGCTGAGTTTGAATCAAGTGACATTAAGTCCCTTACTTCACAGAACTTTGAGACACACTCCCAGAGATTCAGGAAGGCTTCCTTTGCAGCCTGAGGAGCAAGCCCAGGAATGCAGTCCCATCAACCAGCCCACAGGAAGACCTGATCTTCCAAATGTAGTTGAAAATAAATTGACATTTAGTTCTAGATCTGTCTTGGGAGCACGGAGTGGCAGGATTGTTAGGTTGCTGAAAAAGCACAGTTAAGTACTGTTAAAAATCATACTGTTCTATCTCTTTAAAAACAGAAAGAAGGGATGGGGGTCCATGCTGATTTTGCAGCAGGAAGCCAGCCCACGTGACAGATCAGTCAAGATGAAATGTGGTGGTTTGGCATTGCTGGAAATTCAATTCTCGGGTTTGAAAAAGTCTGGGGAAAACAAGACATCTTATTGTTAAAGTGGAGTAAGTTAGCATAAGGCAGCAGCCCACTTCTAAGAAAAGCTGGTTTGCAAACAGGAAAGAATATTTCAAAACAGAAAGGTTGTCTATAAAATAGCCATCTGAAATAACTACATGGCCATCACTCAAACAGGGAGAGGCGGCCCCAGGAGCCAACAGCCAGAGCCAGGAGGCGGCACCAGCAAGCAGGCCCTAAGCTCACTGTAGCTTCTGCTTCCTTTTACCAAAAGTCGGGGGAAAGGCACACATTCTTCAGAGCAGAGTTCTGTCAGAACATAAGCAGGGCTAAAGTCTCAAGGAAAACTCACGCAGTAGAAGAGATCCCAGAATGGAAATAGTAAGGTCGGGACAGAAGAGATACACAATCACCCCATAGAGCCAAGATCAAAGACACTCTGGGTCAGGGAGGATGAGCACAGAGAGTGACCAGAGTTCCAGCTCAGTGGGTGAAAGAGGCCGAGGCCAGAGCAGCAAAGGAACATGTAACACAAAGCAGCTGTGGAACACGTGATATGGAGCTTTGGAGACTGTACCAGTAGGTATCAAACAACAGAAGAAATGGATTCCGAACCCTTGAAGACTAGAGCCCTCAGTTCCAATCAGAGGAACACAAGCTTCAGGATTGCATGTGTAAGTATCATACATATTCTGTGGGAAGGCTGTGGGGGTCTGTGCTCTTGGTGGGGCACATGTGAGTTTCAAGTGCATATGCACATGCATGTAGGAGCTAGGTCACCTTCAGAGCTCATCTTGCTTTTTATTCATTCATTTCTTTATATGCGCAAGGGAATACCTATGTATTCCACATACATGTCATGCATGTGGAAGCCAAAAGACAACTTGTGGGAGTTCATTCTCTCTTTCCATCGTGTGGGGTTGGGAATCAAACCAAGGTTATCAGGCTTAGTGACAAGTGCCTTCATCTGCTGCATTAATTGCTGTGGTAATACACCACAACAAAGGCAACTTATAAAAGGAAGAATGTATTTGGGCTTATGGCTCCAGGGGGATAAGAGTCCACGATGGCGGAGTGGAGGCATGGCAGCTAGAGTGGGAAGCCGAGGACTCACATCTTCCAACTGCAAGCAAAGAACCAAGAGAGCGAGCTGGGAATGGCTCCATGCTTTGACACCTCAAAACTCACCACCACCACCACCACTACCACCACCCTGTGATGCACTTCCTCCAGCAAGGCCTCATCTCCTATATCTCCCCCAAACAGTGCCACCAACTGAGAACCAAATGTTCAAATGGTGGGCATTCTCACTTAAATTGCCACATCCAGGAGCCATCTCGACAGCCTCTATCTTGTTTTTGGAGACAGGGTCTCTCACTCAATCTAAAGGTTTCCAATTCAGGAACCTGTCTAGCCACTGAGTCCCAGGGATTCTCCTGTCTCTACTTGCCCAGTACTACAGTCACAAGCACACACCACCATGCTCAGATTTTCACCTGGGTGCTAGGGATCAAACTCAGGCCCTCAAGCTTGGGTAGCAACACTTTGCTGACTAGGCCACCTCCTCAGGTACTAGATCTTAAGACTTAATGGGCAAATGCATTTTCTCCATATATTAGTTCCATTCTTTGGGATATGAAGATAACGTCAGACCAGTTTCTCAACATTGAGTACATGACCTTAGAGCACAGATAATACCAGATGCAAAGGCACAGGAAAAGCCCCACCTTCGTGCAGCATAGAGAACACAGCTGTTTGAAAAGCAGATGGCTCAACCATTTCCCTTTGTTGCACCACCAAGGCTGTTGACCCATTGCTAGGACTCAGGACCAGACTTTACACCATCAAGGTGGCCAGAGATTGCAAATTCAAATGACAGCTTATACAGCTGTTGATCTGCTTACCAGAATGACTGATAATTACCATCCTTCTCAGGATGACCCAGGAGCCAAATGAGCAAATCTAATAAAGCAAGATGTGGTGGATACACAAGGTTAATGAGCTGCCATCAAGCCTCCAGGGCTGAGCAGGTGAGGAGACTCTAACTTCAGATATTCTAGAATGGCACAGTATCCCATGAATGAAGCAGAGAGAAAAGGGGGTGGCTGGAATGCAGGTGCATCTCTGAAGCTTCCAAAATGAGGTGCCACATACAAAATTTCCTGGACTGTAAAATCTATGGAATAAACTTTAGCAGAGATAGAACAAGAAAGATGGAGCATATAATAGCCAAGTAAGAAGTAAGATTAGTCCTCAAATAATCCATGTTCCTAAGACATGTTACATCCTGACACAGTTATGATGGGTCCTTAAGAGTAACCCTTCTGAGGATATACATAGACATATATACACACTCACACACACACACACACACACACACGTACTCACATACACACTCACACACTCACACACACACGCATATACACTCAGACATAACATCATGTGCTGGAGAGATGGGTCTGTGGTTACAAATACTGGGTGCTCTTCCAGGTTCAATTCCTAGCACCCACATGGCATTCCACAACTGTCTGTAACTTCAGATCCAGGGAATCTAATGCCCTCTTCTGGTCTTCTTGGACACCAGGCATGCACATAGTGCACATACATACATGCAGGCAAAACATCCATACACAAAAAAGAATAAAATTTTCTCAAAAGGTCACAACTACATCTTTTTAACATGGCTCTGGATAAGCTCTTTCCAAAATACTATTTACCTACTTACTCTGCACGTGAGCATAGATAGGAACACACAGATATATCCGAAGTGCACATTTAGCCATGTGGCCATGAAGAACCTAGAATCCCAGTACCTGGGTAACAGACAGTGTTATGTTAACAATGCTTACAGCATGGTGCAAGGTGGGTTCAGCTGGTAGCTGCTGTTTTCCACAGTGGGTTCAGCACTTTTCACTGATGTGTTTGGGAGGCTGGGGAGTGTAGCTATTTGTTGTCTCTGTTTGGGGCTTATGTGTAAAGTTAACTAGCACCCCTTTAGATAGCCATGTTTACACATTTACCATTACCTGTGCTCTCAGACATTTACACACGGGTGTGAAGGTTTTCAGGGCACATCTGAGACAGGTTCTCAGCTATGCAGGACTCCTGGGGGATAGATCTGCTGTGGTCTGTAAGTCATACACTGGAGGACTCTGACAATAAAGACAAGGAGTCAGAAAGAGCTGTTCATTGTAAATATGCACAGTCTGATAAGGTGGGGATTTCTCAGGACTGGAAGGATGCTCAGTGGTTAAGAGCACTTGCTGTTCTTCCAGAGAACCCAGGTTCAGTTCCCAGCACCCACACATGGTGGCTCACAGCCATCAGTAACTTCAGTTCCAGGGTATCCAACACCCTCTTCTGACCTCCATGGACACCAATCATGTATGTGGTGCACATGAACATATTTTTACCATACACACAAAATAAATCAAATTTTAAAAATAAATAAAGGTAGATGTAACACAAATCTTAAAAGATCTTATTAATTTAAAAAAAAAAACCTGAAGCCAGATATTGGGGTGAAAACTGAAAAATCAGAGAAACAGAACAAGCCAGCCACGTTCTTACCTCTACAAAACCCTCAGCCTCAAGAGGGAGACTTCCTGTTTACTCACACCTTATATACCTTTCTGTGTCCTGCCGTCTTCCTTCCTTCCTAGTGCTGGGATTAAAGGCGTGTGCCATCACACCTGGCTCTGTTCCCAGTGTAGCCTTGAACTCACAGAGATCCGGATGGCTCTCTGCCTCCCAAATGCTAGGATTAAAGGTGTGTGCTACCACTGCCTGACCTCTATGTCTAATATAATGGCTGGCTTTGTCCTCTGACCCCTAGGCAAGCCTTATTGGGGTACACAATATATCACCACAGTTAGGGATGTCTTACTCCATGCTTTTCTTTATCATAAAATTTAGAAATTTTTTCATCTTGTGTTTAAAGACTACCTTCATACAGACATGTGATTCTAAAAAATAAGTTCTCCATTCCCAGAGTAGGCCAATGAACCACACTAAGTGAATGGGCACATAGAAAGAATTACCAAGTATTACTGTTGACCTTCTCTGCCCCAGGCTTGTCCTAGAGATTGAGGGTATATATTTGAATACCTTGCAATTTACCTTTTAAGTTATAAAATAACCCCTGGTGAGGATTTGAAAGAGAAAAATGTGTTGCTGACCTGAGTCTGAAGCAAGATCCTATCTTGGTCTTCTCAGATTCCCATGCAAAATAGCCCACATCAGCATGCTTCAGCAGCAGAGGTCTGTGTCCCCACAGCCCTGGGGACTAGTCAGGTGACGAAGGCACCGTGTTGTCAGTTCTGAGTTTGCAAACAGCCAGACACCTTCTCACAAGTGTTCACAAGACCGTCCCCCCACATGTACAGGCAGAGTAACAGACAGACAGACAGGGACTGTCCTTCCAAGGGCACCAATCTCATTCAATTCTCATGATTTCACCACACCCTGATTACCTCGTAAATGCTCCAACCCCAAACATCGCCACCATGAGAGCTATAGTGTTAACACATATTTTGGCAGACAGGAGAGCTCAGTCTTACCAAGGCGATGATTTTTTTTAAATGAATAACAGTGTTCCACCTAAGTTCTATCAGTTTGGAAATTCTTCAGCCCATCCTCTCAGGAACCACAGCACAGGAAGGATTGAATGTCTGTCCATCCCCGGTTAAAAGCATCCTTTTGTTCCACACAGAAGCAAAGACCATCACAAACTGCATCAGACAAAGCCAGTCAGTGTTCATTTAGTTCCCACAGTGCATTGGGAGATTACCACTCGGAATTCAACCCAATCCTTTTAACTTTGGTGATGTTTCTTTTTTTTCACACTGACTCAGTTACTTTTTTCTTAATGTTGTTACAAAATCCCCGATGAGAGCAGCTCTAGGAAGGAAGGTTTCTTTTGACTCAGGGTTCCAGTGACACAGGAAGGCACGCTGCATGCTGCCAGGGGTGAGCCAGCCTGTGGAAGCTAAGGAAGGCGACACGTGCTTTCTCTCTTTTCTCTTTCTATGCACTCTGGGACCCTCATTTCGGGTGGTGCTACCCACATTCAGCCTGGGTCTTCCTTTCTCTGTGAAGCCACTCTGGAAACATCTTCAAAACATGCCCAGACCTGTACCCCTTAGGTAATTCCAAATCCTAATTTTGGAATTAGGATTAATTAATATTAATTAATTCAATTAGGAATTAAATTAAGCATCAAACCTCTCCAGCTAACTCAGATTTTTAAAAAGTGAGTTTTATGTTTCAGTGAATAAAACCCAAAATGCTTTATTCAGGTATGCTTAAATGGAGACACACTCCTGAGCAAACTCCTGGGCCACACTGCCAATCTCAAGTCTCTGGGGATCTGTATAATTGACCTAGTTCATGTTCAGACAAACATATGGGAATTTGGTTGGTCTGTATATGCACTGTGACTTGAGTGGATGCTCACTCCGTTCCAACCAAAAGGGCCTAGGATGTGTTTGCTTCTTGTGCACAAATAATTTTGGTTAAACATGGCATTGTACAATTGCCTCAGAAATGTTAGGATATTTATCCTATAATATGTATCAACACTACAGACAGATGATGCTCATCCTTGTTGATAGAAAAACTCATTTGCTCAATAGTTTAGTCCATAAATATCCACTATAGTAGCATATCAGTTACTGTGACAAAATACTTGTCAAAAAATAACTTCAGGAGGGGCGGAGAGATGGTTGAGTGGTTAAGAACACTGGCTAGTCTTCCAGAGGACCTAGGTTCAATTCCCAGCACCCATATGGCAGCTTACAACTATTTGTAACTCTAGTTCCATGGGACAAGATACTCATTGTACAACATCAATGCACATAAAGTAAAAATAAATTTTTAAAAATAGCAGCATAAGGAAGGAGCTGTTGACTTGGCAAATGCATGAGGCAGACAAAGTGGCTTTGGATGCAGCTCAGGAAACAGAGCAATGAATGCTGGTCCTCTGCTTACCTACTTCTTCCTGTTCCATCCAGGACCCATTGAAGGGTTGCACAATATCCAGGGGAGGCCTTCTGGCTGCAGTAAACCTTCTCTGGAAACACCCTCACAAACATGTCCTGAAGTTCCTCTCTGTGGGAATTCAAAAGCAGGTCAAAGTAAAATGAAGATTAACCACCATAAGTGGCATGCTTTGAACCCTTTCTTTTTCTCTTTTGTGTGTCTAACTAAGGGTTTTAGCTCTGTGGTTACCATGAGGTTTACATAAAGCATCGTATACTGATAGCGGGCTAGCTTAGACCTGAGTTGAACTTACATAAATAAATATTCTCCTCCTATATCCCCACTCCTCCCTTAATTTGCTTTGAGGTTTGTTGTTGTTTGGGTTTGGGTTGGGTTAGGTTGGGGTTTTTGAGACAGGGTCTCATACAGCCCAGGTTGGCCTCAAATTATTTGGCTAAGGGTGACTTTGAACTCCTGATCCCCCAGCTTCCACGTCTCAGAGACTGCTTGGATTGTGTTTGCACCAAGCCCAACTTAGAGTTTTGTTTTGTTTTGCTTTGCATGCGTGCATTTTAGTCTCTCTATGTAGCCTAATCCAGCCTCAAATTTATAAGCCTTCAGCCTAATGCTAGATCACAGGTGAATGCCATCATGACTGGCTACCTAATGACACAAGATGCATCTTTTATTACTCTTAGTCACTGTAGCTGTGATTGTTTTAAGTTGGTTTGTCTTTGTCTTTTATTTTCTTTCTTTTGCAGTACTGGGAATTGAACCTAGAAACTCTTGCACATGCTGGACAAGCACTTCACCATTAAGCTCCATTCCTTGTCCTCTTTTCTTACTAAAAAAAAAAAATTAAAAAAATAAATAAATTTTTGAAACAATTCTGTTTCAAACCAGAATTTTGAAATCAAGTTTCCCATGTATCCCACCTCCCAACCCCCACCCTCACCTCCCTACCTCCACCTCCTACCCCCCACCCCTACCTCCTACCCCCCACCCCCACCTCCTACCCCCCACCCCCACCTCCTACCCCCCACCCCCACCTCTTACCCCCACTCCCACCTCCTACTCCCCACCCCCACCTCCTACGCCCCACTCCCACTTCCTACTCCCTACCCTCACCTACATGAGACCCAGTCTCAAAAACCAAAAAGCAAGAACTATATGGCTTCAAACTCATCCTGTCATCAGACAGGCTTTCGACTTACAATCCTCCTGCCTCAGCCTCAGGCAGCTATGACTATAGGCCCATGCCACTATCCCCAGCATATCTTCCTAGTCAAGAGAGAATTTATCTTCACATCACTATTACAGTACACTATACTATATAGTGTGACTATATACCATAGTGTGACTATATACCATAGTGTGACTATATACCATAGTGTGACTATGTACCATAGTGTGACTATGTACTATAGTGTGACTATATACTATTTTTCTACTGACTTTTATGTTCATGTTTTCACGTTGCCACCCAGCAACCTTTGAAGGTGCTATGCTCACAAAACGGGTAACACACAGCCTGCTTCTGATGCCCTTCCTGTTGGATAATTCATGCCATAGTGCAGTGTGTGGAAGGAAGTCTTTGAACTGGAGTAAGCAGCCTAAATTTGCCATATTGGTGAGCCATACCTTTTTTGTTTGGTTGGTTTTGGGTTTTGGTTTTTGGGGGGTTTTGTTGTTGTTATTGTTGCTGTTTTGTTTTTCGAGACAGGGTTTCTCTGTGTAGCTTTGGAGCCTGTCCTGGAACTCACTCTGTAGATCAGGCTGGCCTGGAACTCACAGAGATCTGCCTGCCTCTGCCTCCCAAGTGTTGGGATTAAAGGCTTTCGCCACCACTGCCCAGCTAGTGAGCCATACCTTTAATTTGCTATTATAAGTTCAAATCTATAATCATCTCACTAGATGAAGTAAAAAAGAAATTCACATTAGGATTTGTATATTATATTGTTCTCATTCTGTCTGTCTGTCTGTCTGTCTGTGTGTGTGTGTGTGTGTGTGTGTGTATGTGTGTGTGTGTGTGTGTGTGTGTGTGAGAGAGAGAGAGAGAGAGAGAGAGAGAGAGAGAGAGAGAGAGAAAGGATAAATACAAATAATCCCATGTTGGTGCATGGGTTCATATGTGTGTTTGTATCTCTGTGTGTGTGAGCATGTGTGAGTACAGAAGGTAAAAAGTGAAAGAAAGCATTTGTTCTAGGACACTACCATTTAATTACTGCAGATGGAGTTAGGGGCATCGCTTTTTTTATTGCTTCATTATAATTATCACATATTACTCTTGTAAAATAAAAATGAGAGCCACAGAGAGCATCGTAATCCTGTTTCGTTACTGTGAAGAAATAACTGAAGCACGTTAACATTATAAAGAAAAGAGCGTTTGTTAGCTCCAGATACTTGAAGTACACACACCAGTCCTGATGTGGAGGATGAAAAAGGAAGTACCTCATCTAAAGTAGGCTGCCAAAGACACAGAAGTCCTACGTCCCTCAGGGGGCATACCCCCAATTAACTAAGTCCTTCCACTAAGCCCCACCTCTTCCAGGTCCTGCTGCCTCTCCACTGCCAGAAATCCTCAGGGGACAGACTCTAAGAGTTATAAACCACAGCAGATATCAGATCAACATGGTGCTTAGTCATTCTTCCAGAGTGTGGGCATGGTTTGGTATTGGGAATGTAAATTGGTTTTCTTGGATTTTTTTTCTTCTGTGTTTTTGGCTAATTCTTTCCCTCTTTAGTTCTTTTGCAAGAATATTTAGATGTGGTCCTAAATAGACCACAGTTACCTAATTAGACTCATCTAATTTAAAGAACAGTTACCAATTTTTTTGGTTTTTGTAATTTTGAGACAAGGTCTCATCATGTAGTCCTGGCTGGCCTGGAACTCACAGAGATCCACCTGCCCCTCCTCTGCGCCTGCCCCTGCCTCTGCCTCCTGAGTTGCTGGGCACTTTTTAATTTTTTCAATTTTTTTTTAGTTCATGTATATGAGCATACTTAGCAAGCTCCAGGCCAGCCATGTGTACATAGTAAGACCTTGCCTCAAAAACAAAACAAAAAAGAAAAGATTTGGGTCCTAGAGAGATGGCTCAGAGGTTCGGAGCACTTGCTGATCTTCTAGAGGACCTGTGTTCAGTTCCCAGGATACGCATTGGCTCACAACCCCTTAACTCCAGCTTCAGGGGATCTGGCCTCCTCAGAAAGTTATGACTGTCCTGCGCCCATCTCCTCATTAATAGTAAGCTCTTCCACAAAGGAGATCCTATTCCCAGCTCCACCACCACAGGATGGAAAGTTCTTGTTCATCTCACTCCTCCTGCCTCAGAGATGCTGACGGGAGCCTTGATTCATCTCTCCACGGACAGCAGAAACCCTGAGCATTTGCAGGATTAGGAAAGGGTACCGCTGACTTCAGTTCCCTGTCATACTTTGTACTCTTTCCCAAGAAAATGTGAGAATATTCACAAGCAAGCAGATCTGGACATTTGTAAGAGTCCTTGCCATGGGAGGTTCATATTTTCCTTTCCTCTACAAAAGGGAGCTGTCAAAGACAAATTAAGAAATTATACGGTGTTGCCACAGCTGTGTGTATTCCTCATCGCGTGACACGACTGTGGCCGGGCGTGGCTTTCTCCTGCCTAGGTTGCGAAGTATTTATATTGGAAGCTGTGTTGTCAGGGCACACTCAGCTGTTGCCAGAAAAACAAAGTAGATAAAAGTTATATTAATGACATGGCACAGCTTTGCACGCTGTATGTATGTGTGCCTACGTGCATGTATATGAATGTGTGTGCAGAAATGTGTGTATGTGTTTGAGTCTGTGTGCACACATGCTTTTATATTCATATATGTGTATGTATGTATGTATATGTTTATTTGCAAGTGTACAGTAGATGCTGGGGTTTCCTATGACAATAATGCTGTTAATATTTTTCTAATTACTAGAAAAATCTCATAAACATAGAAGCAGAATGTTTCCCAACTGTCAAATAACTCAATAAATAGACTATCCTTAGTACCAACAGGGTTTACCAGCCACAATATTTATAAAAATTAGTAATCTCCATCGAAAAACTTCATATAAATAAATGAAATCTGTTCATTCAAGGAAATAGTATTGTTAAGCTGATAATCCTACAAGGTACATTTGGGTTTTAATGATGATCTTGTCTGATATATGTAGAAAAAAATATTAAAAAGTTAGAGAGATTGATTTCTCTGTTCTGCATCCAAAGTGTGCAGTGTCTTCAGCAGTAGGGTCTCAGCATGCAGAGATGGTAGGAAACCAAGAGAATGACAGCAACGTATGCTGTTCTGGGTCCTCTGTACCCTCCCGCACCAAACCTCATAGGAAGGAATCTCAAATCTCAAGCTAACCTGAAAACTTTCTCCCTGCTAGGCAGCTTTCATGGTGCCTATGGTTCCAGAGGATTAGAGTCAATGACCATTATGGAAGGAACATGGCAGCATGCAGGCAGGCATAGTGCTGGAGCAGTGGCTGAGAGCCATACCTCATCTACAACACAAAACAGAGAGAGCTAATTGGTAGTGGCACAAGTCTTTTGAAAATCAAAAGCCCATCCACAGCAACACAGCTCCTGCAACAAGGCCACACCTCCTAATCCTTCCCAAACAGTTCCAGCAGCTGGAACCAAGTATTCAAATACATGAGCCTATAAGGCCATTCTCATTCAGACCGCCACAGTGCTGGGGTGTAGCTATGTAGGCTGCTAGGGACAAAAAGATAGCAATGGTCTTACCCAGCACTGCTGATCCTAAGTGCTGCAATATGGGCCTGCTAAGTAATGTGTGCCCATTGATACAATAGTGGCACTGATGTTAAGGGGTAACTAACAAGTTTCTGATTAGATTTGAAGCCTGTCCAGAGTAGGGAATTTCATGCCTTGTATTGTACTACTGATCAAAAACTCATGTCTGGGAAAGTCATAGGCCCTAGGGTAAGTCCTGCTATTGTTATTTTGCTAAATGTTCATGCTGTCAAATGTCCTTCTAAATATTTTTGTTTATGCCCATAGACCTGAACTGCTCTAATCTTGGTCACAGAAGTTTCTTTTTGCAGTGGGCAGCAATCAATGCAATAACATATAATTGGTCAAAGTATTGAGAATAAGAGATGGAGTGCCCATCCCTAAATGGTACATCTGTATTAAAACCCTCCCCTACCAAGGCTCAGGGATCATCACAGAGGTGGAGTCAGAAAGAATGTAAGAGCCAGAGGATGGGAAGAGTTCCATGAAGTATTATCTTCTGGGCATGACATGGCTTTCCAAACCATGAATTCACAGTAACTGTGGCTACCTGTACAATACCTATACAAGATCAAATCAGAAAAAATCCTTAGCATAGATGGGGCAATGATCACTGGGCCCCACAACTTACTGAGGCCCAACCCTTACTGAGGAGCTATTGGCAACTGATAGTTTCTTGAGGATGTAAAACATTCTCTTTTGAGAGGTTTGCCATGGTCCAATGGATAGCCATACATCTATGAATGTATAGGCAGCACTAACCAGACTTAGTTATTAGTGGGTTATTTTAAAAAAGGCTGGGTGTGGTGGTACAGGCCTTTAACCCAGCACTTACACAGCTACCTGTAAGGACAGCTCCAGGAAACTCAACACCCTCATCTGGCCTCTGTGGGCATTCCATGTACATGGTGCACATACAACACCCTCATCTGGCCTCTGTGGGCATTCCATGTACATGGTGCACATACAACACCCTCATCTGGCCTCTGTGGGCATTCCATGTACATGGTGCACATACATACACACAGGCAAACATTCATACACATAAAATTAAAACAAATAAATATTTTTGCAAGAAAGAGAAAATAAAAGAAGTACCACAAGACCAGCAGAAATGCTAACAAAGAGAGGCTGGGGCATGCTAAGGCATGAATTTCCAAGAGATAAGAGAAACAGCCGCACATAAGCCTATGACAAACTGAATGGAGAGAGAATAAGAGAAGAGTCCCTGTGGCACAAGGGCTACTGTTCAGCCATAGCCCTGTTGCCAAAGGGGAAGAATGTGGGAGTGAGTGGGGTGAGTGGATAGGGTGGGTGCTGGCTCTGCAAAGTCAACAAGAGAGACGGGGGGGGGGGGGCCCACCGGGGACACTCCGCTGTGGGAGCCAATGAATCAGGCAAGAAGAACTCACCCCAGTTCCCACTCCACCACCACATCAAAGGCTCAAGGATCAGCCAAAAAATGTTCAACTCAGCCCTTGCACAAGCGATCTTGGACCTTGAGAATCTAACCAAGTTGATGGGATAAACACCCTAGCCAGATTTTTGTGGACTTGGGATGAAATGATCAAATGATTTTTTCTAAGGGAGGCAAAACGGAAGGACAATGTTTAGACTACACCCTCAACACTCTGCAACTGTAATAAGGTAATTCTAGAACTCTGTGAATAACTTAACGGAAAATCGTGACTTGCAAAAACCCAAATCATAGTCCCAGACTATTTTGTCTCTAGAAGTCTGTGTTCTCTGGGATTTTTGAGGGGTATGAGTCCTGTATCCACTTAGCATCAAGTCTAGAAATCCAAGGGCCGGTGTGCTGCTCCCTCTACTGGCCAAGCAACTCAGTCTCCTTAGGACACAGCTTTTCCCTAATGACCAAAAGGCAGAAGACAGTAAGTACATGCTTTTGTTCATTACTTTTGGATTTGGGGGGAGTTTCGGGGGAACTTATTGTTTCGTTTTGTTTTTGAGACAGGGTCTCACTCTGTAGTCCTGGCTAGCCTGAACTTGCTATGTTCAGGCTGGTCTTGAAACCACAAATAGTTTCTCAAATGGTCCAGGATATCCAATTCTCCAATTCCACTGATCTATTCAAACAAAGACATTCCGCAGAGCAACAGGTAAGTATTTCCTAAGCATACTCAGTGTCTCAGGCCACATTATAGATGCTATGGAAACAGAAGGTCCAACCCACTTTCACTGAGGAGGAAAGAAGCTAAAGAGGTCAGTGCCCATTTGTATTCTTTATAACTCCATGAGTATGTAGACTCCCACACAGATGAGTGTTGAGTTCTTCCCCAAGGACTAACTCACATCGCATCAGCTAGCTGCCCAGGGGAAAGAACCAATAGTGTGACTTGGCTGTAAAGCCTATGAACCACAGCAATGCCAGAATGGCAAATGTCCCCAAGGGTGCAGTGGTGGTACTTACCTGCCAGGGGTAATCACCAGATGTTTCCTTAGACAACAAGAGGGAGCCCATGGCCAGCACTGTAAGCCTAGCTAAGTACCCATAGGTAGAGAGGTCACAGACACTCGGGGAGAAACTACTACTGACATTTTCTAAATCGATACAGCTTCTAACTATATTCTAAGTACTTCTTATACTCATAGTTAATTCTACCTCTCACCCTTCATCAAATAAATTTTTTTGCATCAAACAGAGACTGTTACTGAGATCTACAAGTGGTCAAATGCTGAGAACAAGTGAGATTTTCGTGCCCAGCCCCAGTTGGTACATGTACAGCACAAACTCTAAACCTGAAGCTTAGAGAACAAAAGAAAGGAAAGACTGCAAGACCAGGAAGCCTGCTTCGAGATAGTTCCTTCCAGACGTGGCAGGAAAGCTGTGTCCATGAAATCACACAATGATACAGTCATCAAAACAAGACTAAACAGTGGCCATGAACATGAGTGGGAAAAATTTCACAGGGCCCCACCCGAAGTGAAGAGCTAAAGACAATCAATGGCTGCTGAACAAGGAACAGACCCCAGTGGCTTTTCCAGTCCTGAGTGGTAGCTCCAAACACATGTAAATACAAGCAACACTAAATGGACTCAATATATAATCATAGAAGAGGCCACAAGTTCAAGAGAGAGGGGGAGGAGTGGAGATGATGTAAATACAGTATAACACTCTCAGAAAACACAAATAGTTCAGATTTTAAAAATCCAAATTCCATGACTTCTTCTTTAACTAACTGGGGCTATGGGTCTCATAGCAGCTTTGATCTTCCCAAACATCCTATCACTAGGTTGTTTTCACAACCTAGAAATGTTACACCTGTTACTGCCTTGAGTGTTTAAATTGTTAAATATTTCATCCCCTTTGACTTTTCACATATATCTGTTTTCCCTACAAATAAAATATGTAAAAATTTGTTTTAAGCAAGAAATGCATGACGACATAATTACATAATAAATCCAAAAATGGTATAAAAATAAATCACGTTTATCAATTTGCCTCTTTTTTATTTTTTGAGACAGGGTCTCATGTAGTTGGGTCTGGCTTCAAAGTTGCTATGTAGCTGAGGATGACCCTGACCTTATGATCCTCCTGCCTCTATCTCTTGGGATCAGGGTTTTAGGCATGCACCACTACTTCTAGTTTATGTGATTCTAGGGATCAAACCCAAGCAAGTACTCTCTTGGAGCTACATCTCTAACCCCCATTTCCCTTTTTTAAGCTAGGCATGATGGTATATGAGTATAAATCCACGCACTTGGAAGAATGAGGCTAAGCCTGAGGTCAGCCTAGGCTATATAGTCATTTTCCAAACACATACAGTGTTCTTTAAAATAATATGCTAAGTAACTGTCAGTAAAGCCTCGTGTATGATGCAAGCAGGGTTGGTTATTAATCTAAAGTAGACTGCCTTATACTGATGAATTATGCTTTGTATAACCCCACAGCAGGTGCTAAGAAAATAACTCCACATGGTAAATGGAGCAAGGCTGGTAGGTATGGCCCAGTTGCCAAAGTCCTTGCCATGTAAGCATGGGGAGCTGAGTTCTGCCTCTGAGCATCCACATAAAAGCCAGGTACAGTACCGACTGGAGGTAGAGACAGCCAGATCCCTTGGCCCCAGTGGCCAGCTAGTCTGGTTGACTCAGTAAGCTCAGATTCAGTGAGGAACTCTGTCTCAGAAATAAAGGTGGGGAACAATGGAGAAGACACCTGCCACCAACCCCAGCCTCCACACACATACATGCCATACATGCATAGATCCACATGCATATACATTACACACACCTAAAGAAACAACAGTGAGAGATTTTAAATGGTCTGCCAAAAAAATCTACATAACAGAAAAGAAGAAAAAAAAGGAGAAACAGAGGAACAAAAAAGACATAAAATGTAAAAAAAAAAAAAAAAAAAACAATGGCAGGAATGAACCCTACCTCACCAATTTTTCATATATGAAGAAATAGATAAACACATATTCCTATAAATACAAAGAAATAGATATACACTTATGTGTCTGAAGGTGTTGAAACAGGTTTTTTGTAGGCTAGGCTGGCCTCAAACTAGTTATACAGCTGAGGATGATCCTGAACTCATGATTCTCCTGCCTCTACACCTCACATGGTGGATTACAGGCATGACCCACTGAAAGTGGCTCCTGAGCATGGAATTTATTCATTCGTTTGTTTGCTTTGCTTTGTTTTGTTTTGTTTTGAGATAGGATCTCATATAGCCCAGGCTAGCTTCCCTGGAACTGAGACTAACCATAAACTAGTTGATCCTCCTGAGTGCCGGGGTTACCACATAAGCCACAGCACCTGGGCTGAGTACAGATTTTAATTCTCTGAACTCAAGAGAGGAAAGTAGAGGAAGACAGATATGTAAATCAACCATGGTTTGGGGCCGATAGATGGAGAGGAGCATTGGCTTAGGAGCACAAGGTCTCAGCTACATATACTTAGAGACCATTACAGAAAAGCATAACAGTACAGTCAAGAACCACAGTCATAGAAGGCTTTCTTTCCCAACATCATCAAGATGTGTGAATCAGTTGAGGGGAGAGGGTAAGTCCCTCCAACACCCCCCAACAGCAAGAGGCCTTCCTTTGCTGTAAAGCAAACTTTGCCATGATCCAGCCATCTTTAATAGTTGTGGCATGTTCTAGTGGCCATTCATTGGTAAGTCACAGTTGTACACCCAGAGGCTGTAGGAGCAATGAGTTTCCTTCATAGGCATATCACTGCAAAACCCAATTCCCTTGCCTGCTCCCAGCATGCATCATTCCCACATCAGGGCTACACCAAGATGGCAACTCCCAGAGGAGTCTCCTCAGCTACCCACAGAAGCAGACATCCTCATCAGAGGTGATTATGGTCACAGGTCAATCTTGTGGTTCCTCCTGATTAATAGCCTGGCCTATCAGAGAAGCCAGAAGTAACCACAACACTTCGAGTTTTTGGAAAACCGCAGCTGGCCAAGTGTCAGTGTGCATCAAGCCAGCACTCGGTGTCCTCTAACCACATCGCCCTCTCCTGGAATTCAGCCCTTTGGCTGACACTCTCCTGTGGAGACAGAGTGTCCCTCTCGGGCTCACAAATACCACTTATGTGTCTTTGTTCCGCCTCAGCACTCAAAGCTCTGGGTCTTCCAGCCGTCTAATCCCCCCATGTTCTCCACTTGTTTGTTCAGGTTGTTCCCTCCAAAAATCATCTCAATACTTTCAGTTTCTCTCTCTTCCCCTCCCTGTCTCACTTCCAATTTTATTTTATTTATTTACTTTTTGCCCTCAGATAAAAACAAGCAGATGAACTACACTGTGTGTCTCAAGCCCTCTCCCCAGGTTCCATGTGCAACCCTCTTTCATTTGGCTCATGGCTCTTTATTTCTACTTTATTTTATTTATCATTTGTTTTTAATGATAGCGACTCCTATAGCGACTGGAAATAAAATCAAGGACCCCAACAAGATCCAACAACAGCCCATGTGGTAACCCTGGTCAACCCACACTGCCAAAATGACCCCCAAGAGGAAGCCTGTGCATCATGCCTGCCTTCCTTCTTTTTTCCTTCTTTCCTTCCTTCCTTCTCCTTTCTTCCTTCTTACTTCCTCCCTTCCTTCCTTCCTTCTTCTTGGCTTCCCTTCCATCACCCAGCCCCAGCCTACCACAGCACTCTTTACCACCTCAGTCAGCCTAGGTCTCACATTTATGAGAGAGAGGTGCGACCATTTATTTCTTCTTCCATTTGTAGCACTGTTTTTGCATTTTATTTTAAAATAAGCTAAAACTTAAAGAAAATTTTTTTCTCTTTTTACAGATGCGATGGATGTTACAGTGGTGGGTGGGGGGAATTCAGCTCATGTGTGCACATACTCACCATTTGAGTTGTACTGACTAGCCAATGAGCTCTTGGAATCTGTCTGTCTCTACCCTCAATGCTGGGTCACAGGACATACAACCATACTGGGATTTCTACGTCTGTGCTGGGGATTCAAACTCAAGTCCTCAAGCTTGCAAACAAAGCTGGCCATTTCACAAGCCCCAGAAAAAGCTTTAATACGACTGGAGATGTACATCAGTTAGTAGATGGCTCATCTTGCATACAGAGTCCTAGATTCAATCTCTAGCAGAATATAAAGATAAAAATAACGATAGAGTAAAAATGAAACATCTGCATGGTGGCACTTGCCTAGAAGCACAGCTCTTGGGCAATAGAATCACCAGCAGGGAAACTAGGTGAGACTTTGTTGCAACCTGTGGAGATATAATAACTGAATAACTATTATGTTCTTAATACCGTGCTTAACTAGATGGAGGCTATAAAGGGCTTGCAAGACGAAGGCACCTCATGGTGATGTACCTGTGGACTTGATGCTTCAAGATCCATACTTCTCCTCTCCTAGTCGTATACATTACTGTACTCCTCCCCCCAACCCCCACCTCCCTCAGAAGCTCAGCAGGTACCCACGAGGTCTCAAGCCCAGTATTGGCTGGGTTTTCTGCCACAGGCCTGGAAGATGGATGCCACTATCCTCATTTTTCCAAAGAGTTGAACAGAGATTCAGAATCTTCAAACACTTGAATTTAGTCACACGGCTGCCACAAGACAAAGAGCGTTGGTACCATACCCACACAGAAATCCCAGCATGGCTGTGTGTGCCTGTGTGACCCAGCACTGAGGATGGAGACAGGCAGACTCCAAAAGCTAGTGTCAATGTGCCAAAATATCCAAGAAAGGCAGTTTAGAGGAGAAAGACCAGTTTAAGCTCACAGTTTCAGACACCTCGTTCCACCACAGTGGGGAGGCAGAAGGCAGAACAGAACACAACTCCCATCATGGTAGACAGAGGGGAAAGAGAGCAAGAAGGGGAAGGAAGGAGGGAGGGAGATGAATGCCCACGGGAGCTCATTTTCTCCTTTTAGCCACCAGGTACCTAGTCTCTGCCACAGTGCTCCCTTCTGGGTTGCTGTCCCCACTGCAATGCTTTATTTCCATGCCAGGGAATTGAACCCAGAGCCTTGAGCACTCTGGGTGAGGGCATCACCACTGAGCTATAGCCTAAAATGCAGTACTACATTTTTTTAACCTAGTAGTTTTTATTGTAATTCTTTCCAAATTTTTGTTTGTTTGAGACAAGGTCTCACATATCCCAGACAAGGTTCAGATTCATTATGTAGCTCTATGTGACCCTGAATTCCTGACCCTCCTGAGTTTTTGAATTACAGGTGTGTGCCACCAAACCTGGTTTATGCAGTGCTTGGGGACTCACGCACACCAGGCAAGCACTCTGCTAATAAAGCTACAGCCCAGCATCCCTCAATGTTTTTATTACTAAAAGTTTCTGTAGCAGGCACAGTATGATTGTCTCCACATTTTCTAAAGTATAAGAATCTTATCTCTGAGCTCTTGCTAAAGCAAGATGGAATGTGTTATTTCAACTGCCTGCACAAAGCAGATTCTCAACACCATTGCATGCTGGGAGAGTCTGGCCTGCCCTTTCCTTATCCATGTGATTGTGGTGGAAGCAGACATGACATTATAGTGCAAACAAAACAAAGATGAGCTTGCAAAATACATGGTTTAAATAATCCTAGAGCTGTAGGCCACAGATCTCCCTTTTCAAGACGCCAAATCGCATATAACCATAATCATGTGTGGTAGTGGGGGATGTTAAAAACACAGCTCCTCACTAAGCCTTCCAGACTTAGTTACACCACAGTTAAATCAGATGACTCCAACACATGATTCATACACACACACACACACACACACACACACACACACACACACACACACACGCAATGTTTATCAAAATAAGACTTCCAGAGGAGAGAGTATCTTGTTCTCAAAATCCATTCAGAATTTCAAGCCAGGCTTTCTGTTTAGTTTGACTTAACTGCTGTCTCTTTCTTCAAAAATAAAAGTCCCTATGACACATACAGTCTTCAATTCTAAGTCTCATGGTTCAGACATACTATAAACACAATTTGTCTTAGTGGATGTAGGTCATGAGTCAAGCCTGTTACTACGGTGATGTATACATTTTTACTATGGAAATTTTTAATCATGCACAGAACTTGTCCAAGGATAGTATAACCAACTGTTAAGTACAAATCATCCAGATTAAAAAACTGCTAGAGGGTTGAAGTGTAGCTCAGTAGCAGCATGCGTGTGTGGCATACATGAAGCCCAGAGTTGGACCCCACCACAAACAGAAAATATTAGACATATATAAGTCATTTTAAATACAACATCCTGCCTTGTCTTCCAACAGTTACAGTAAACAATGCCAACACCGTGAACATATCAGTTGTCCAATCTGAAAACACAGACTTTCAACCTGAAATCTTCAGAAGAGCCTTTGCTTAAAGCAGCTTTCCTATGTCCCCTGAATGACAAAGTTGCTGTGGAAAATTCATGTCATGGTTATTAAATTAAAATCTCAGACTTGGGATATGTACTGTCTTCCTTAGGGTTTCTATTGCTGTAATAAAACATCGTAACCAGAAGCAACTTGAGGAGGAATGGGTTTATTTGATCATACCTTGTAGCTCAGGGAAGCCAAGGCAGGAACTCAGGGCAGGAACCTGAAGGCAGAAACTGATGCAGAGGCCATGGAGGGCGCTGCTTACTGGCTTGCTCCCCACAACTTGCTCAGCCTGCTTTCTTAAATCACCCAGGGCTACTGGCACAGGAGCAGTACTGACCATGGTGAGGTGGGTCCTCCAAAATCAATCATTAATTAAGAAAATTCACTGTAGGCTTTCCCACAAGCCAATCTGGAGGTTGGGACATTTTCTCAGTTGAGGTTCCCTCTTGCAAAAATGACTCAAGCTTGGATCAACTTGACATGAAATTAGCCAGCACACAGTCTATCAGTTACTCGTCAGGGAAGCCCAAGAGGCACCAAAAGCAGCACAGGCTGTTGCCATCAGTCTTGGTTGACCATGATTGATGGCAAGACCCTTTTGCTGAAGACACTGTATACTTGCAGGACATAAAGAAATCAAGCTAGAGATGACCTGAAACCCTTCCAATCTGGGAGGTGCTGTGTAGGCTTCTGAGAGAGAAAAGCCATCAATGGTCTTACCCAGTGGTGAACCCTGAATGCTACAATATCAACCTGCCAGGTAAAATGTGCCCATGGTACAACTGTGGTGTGAATGTTATGGAATTAACCAGCCACTTTCTGCTTGGATCTGAGGCCTGCAACACAGAAGGGAATTCATATATAGTTCTGTACACTTGGCCAAGAGCCCACAGCTCAGGAAGCCACAGGCCCTGGTAGGAGAAGTTTGATTACAATTGTTTTGATAAACACACAAACTGCTTTCTAAATATTTTTCATATCCATAGATCAGTGCTGCTCTCTCCCTTGGCCCTAAATGGGGCATCCATATTACCCTCCTCCCTCCAAGGTTCAAATAACATCATGGAAAAGAGTACTGACAGAACATGAAGCCAGAGGATAGGATAAGGGCTTCTGTGAAATGCCACCTCTGCACATTGTCTTCAGAACTCAACACAGCTATTGTTAGCTGGCCAAGATCAATTTCAATTTATCACATGCCACTGCCATATTAATGAACAAGAACACTCCAGTGGACAAGAGCTTTTCAAACACTGTATTTTCCAGTTATAAACACTTGCTGCTCTTGCAGAGAACCTAGGTTCAAATCTCAGCAACCATAGCTTCAGCTGCACACGTACACACACACACACACACACACACACACACACACACACAAATATAAATAAAATAAATATTTTTTAAAATTCATCCATGTAATTTGATCTATTGATGCATTTCATTCTTTAAAAATGATGCCATGCTAATAAGTACAAATAAATTTTGTGACTCTGTATCTGTTCTCTATGGAGGAGAAGAAAAGATTGTAATGGTTAATATGGAATGCCTGGCATGGTGGTTCAGTCTGTGACTCCAGCATTCTCTCTAGAGGACAATTGTCATAGGGTAGACTGGCCTACACAGCAAGACCTTGTCCCCCTGAGACCTAAAATTTATTTTCTGTAAAGGATCCATATCATTGTTTTAAAGTTTTATTTGTTTGTTTGTTTTGTGAGTGAGAGAGAGTGTATGTGTCTGAGTGTATGTGCACCATGTGCCTGCAGTACCCTCAGAGGCCAGAAGAGAGTGCCAGACCCCCTGGAGCAGAAGTTCTAAGACAATGTGAGATTCCTGGTGTGGGTGATGGGAACAAAACTGGGTCCTCTAAAAGAGCAGCCAGTGCTTATAACCACTCCAGTCCAGTATTCCTTCTCTTAAAGGTCTTGTAAATTCATTACCTCGAAAGGACAAAGTTAATAATAAGGATAACAGAATGGAGGAAAGGTTTTTAATTGTGGTAATAATATGCCATATCTAAACAAACCATTTGAAATGACAACTCAGGACATACACTCACAATTTTCTGCAACCATGACTGCTAGCCATTTCCAGAACTTTTTCATAATCCCTAAAACAGTTCCCAGGGCTGGAGAGATGGCTCAGTGGTAAAGAGCACTGGCTGTTCTTGCAGAGGACCTGGGTTCAGTTCCCAACACCCACATGGTGTCTCACAACTGTCTATAACTCAAGTTCCAGGAGATCCAATGCCCTCTTCTGGTCTCTGCCAGGCACACATGTGGCACACGGGCATACATGCAGACAAAACACTCATACATATTAAAAAATTAATTCAAAAACAAAAATAACTCTGCATTTTCCCTTTCTTCAGCCATGGATAACCTTTGTTCCAGCCTCTCTGTGTCTGGGGACTTGCCTGGTTTAGTCCACTCATGTATCAGGATTATACAGTCTTTGCTCTTTTTGTCCAGCTTTCCTCAGTTCACACAAGTGAAACTATCAAGGCTCTAGTCCTCTTCCTCTTAAGCCTCAGGGACACACACTGAGTACACACCTAACACCATTTATCAATTGGTGTGGTTTGCTGCCACCTTGTGGCAGCTGTAAGTAATGCTACTGTGACCACATGCAAATGCTTCTTAGGGTTTTGTCTTCTGCTTTTTGGGAGTATAGATCTAGAAATGGAATAACGAGGCCATGTGATCATTCCATATTTAACATTTTCAGTAATTATTAATTTGTTCTCTGAACAAAGATATTTGATAACAGAAATTGGGCATGAATAATTTGTTTTCTCAGTGTGTACATGCTCCCATGTAGTAACAAACTGATGTGGCCATGGTAATCTGTCCACACCATCCCCCACCTGTTCCTTACTTCATCGGATCACATTGGTTGCTAGCTCATGTGACACATCAGATGCATGTCCTCTGCCTCAGCTCTTTCCCAGATACACACTGGGTCCACAGCAGATTTCCTCAAGTGTACCCAATTTTACTGTAATCTGCTTGGCAAAAATGAAGATATTCTAAAGAGAGTTGTCTCTCAATCTGACTATCAGAACTATTGAAACAATGCATTCTAAAGAAGTGGGAATTTCTCCTGGAGTCTCATGCAGGAAGGAGGGAAAGGCACCAGCCAGACATGGAACTTGTGTCCCAAAAAGATTTCACACAGTTCTAACAACTTGTCAGAACATCTTACAGACCAAAGCCCAGACACTGACGGGTGGGCGGGACAGCATCTTGACTGGCACTTTTTGGCCCCTATTTAAATGTTGATCCACTTCAGGACCCCAAAGATGGACCTGGGGAGGGCGGTTCCCTAGATAGATAGATAGATTTCTTCATTTATCTTCCCAGTGTGGCTACATTTAACCAAGCTCCTTATCCTGCTTTTACTATTAATTGTCTTACTGCAGCTAGGTGGCTAAATGTGGTTTGGGGCACAAGATGTAAGGTTCAATATCATCCTGACCACCCAACCTAAGGTAACTCTGAGAAAGCATGGGCCTTCCAGATAACCAAGCCCTGGGTAAATAAGGCTACAAGCAGAATGAGGGACGAACTCAACCCCCTCCCTGCTGGGTCACACATTTACCAGCCCCACTTCCCTACCCATGTGACCTGCCACGTAATCTGAATTACTGTGTCTCACAGAACAGATCATGTGTTAACTAAGCCTCCGCTTCCTCAGGATACTAGACCTCCCCATGCCCTTCCTCCCGATATGGCCTAAGAAAGAGGACATCTTGCTTTGTCTCGTGGGCCTGAGACTCTTCCTCACACCACTCTGTGTGGCCAGTTATTAGAGATCTTTTACCTGAAGAGGACAGCCTGTCTCTCTCCCTCAAAACTCCAACAGAAACCACGATATCCCTACACTCACAGTCCTAGCTTTCTACGTTGTTTTCTTTCTTGTACAGAACAGGAATACAAAGACAACCTTACAATGCCCACCACCTTAACACCTGTTGAGAGCTGCAAATTGATTAGTAGCTCAATAAATATGTGCTGCCTCCACCAGGCTCATCAATGATCAACAGCTCAGCCGTTTCTTTTGTCGTTTTTTGGTTTTTTAGTTTATGGATCTTAACAACATTTCTCTTGAATTTCTTGCTAAACATTCAAAATCCTCTAAAGAACTGACGTCCTGGGAGTTACCAGTTTTCACATTCAATGGCCTCTGAGACATCAGTGATCTTAAATGAATCAGTTAAATGTCACCAGAAAAGGGGGCAGGGCTGCAATGCCATTCAACAATGAACTTAGACCTGGTGGGTGCAATGACCTGTACTCAATCCCCAACACCACAAAAAGAAAAGAAAAAGAAAACAACTAAACCCAGGAGTTACTTTAAGGATACAGAAGAGTTAATGTTGCCAACACAAGTTAGCATCCTTAACTAGGGTAATTAGTGGTCCTGTATTAAATGCAGTCACCTTATTAAACACATGCAAAGAGGGTTCACTAGTTAAGAGTACTTGCTACTCTTACAGAGGATATGAGTTCAATTCCCAGCACCCACATTAGGTGGCTCACAACTGCCTGCCATTCTAGCTCCAGGGGATCTGACACCCTCTTCTGGCCTCCAAGCACAGCTACATTCATTTGCATAGACCCACACAGACACAGACACATGATTAAAAATAATAAATATACACATAGACAAAGAGAAGAAAAGAAATTTTCTTCAAATGTATGTTGTGCCAACATAAGCATGTGACATGTTAAAGTGCCATGTCATGATAGGGTGTCATGTTGTGTATCCAGAGTAATTTTGTTTTGTTTTTGTTTTTCAAGACAGGGTTTGTCTGTGTAGCCCTGGCAGTCCTAGAACTTGCTCTGTAGACGAAGCTGGTCTCGAACTCCACCTGCCTCTAAGTGCTGAGATTAAAAGCGTGCACCACCACACCTGGCTTCTTTTCTTTTTTTGAAACAGGATCTTGCATAGCACAGGCTGGCCTCCTATTTATTCTGTATCCATTATGACCTTAAACTCCTAATCCTTCTGCCTCCACCCAGAAGGCAGTAATTTTTCTTTATACAGATTCTTCTGGGACTTCATCCTCATTGCAGCATTGTGGAAAAGATCTCTGAATCCCTGTAGGGGTAGTTTTGAATGCTTATTCAGTTTTAAGTACTTTTAGTAATTCTTTGATTAATTTATTTTAATCATATTCACCACTCACTCCTCCCCCTAACTTCTCCCAAATCCCCCATTATATCCCAACTGTGTTCCAGTGGAGGGCTCCCACATGGGAATATCTGAGCAGCACAAATTGGATGCCATGAATATTAAAAATAAAAGGTTGGGGGAGGGATATAATGGGAGATTTGGGATCACACCCCAATGAAAATGGGACTTTCTGAAAAGCATCCTCAGCTAAGGGTGGAAGCTTGTGACTCCGTTCTCCTTCCATACTAGAATATCAATTGCCTCAATCTTTAACAGGTCTTGTGCAGGCAAGCATAGTTGTTGTAAGTTCACGAGTGCAGAAGTCCTGCAACTTCCAGAAGATACTGTTTCACTCTGGTCTTCCCCAACCTCTTTCTGCTCCCTCTTCCCTAATGATCCCTGAGCGTGGGGTGCAGGTGGTAATAGATGTCACATTTGTGTTGGAGCAGTCCACAAATGCCTATTCTCTGCATTTAACAAGTTATGAGTTTCTGTGTCAATCAGTATCCACTGAACAAAGAAACCCCTCTAAGTCTGAGAGCAGAATTAATCTATGAGTAGAAAGATATTAATTTAGAGGGCATCTTGAAACTTTGTTCACTTAACAGAATAGTAGCTCTCCCTGGGGCCTTTGAGCTTCCCAACCATGGGCTATTGGTCCAGATTTATAGTATGAGGCATGTGTTTCTTTCTGTGCACCAGGCCTTCAATCCAATCAGAAAGCAGTTGGTTACCTGCATAACATTTGTGCCAATACTACGGCCGCAGACCTGTCTTATCACGGTAATCATTATTGCAGTCCACAGGGTTCAACTGGGGAGACTGCTGCTGATTTTTATCTCCCAGCAGCCTGCACAGCACCCTCTTGTGCTAAGAAAGCTGGCCAGCAGGGTGAAGCTTCCTGCTCAGTACCAATGTGATTCCTCTGTCCTGTGACCATTGTGTTTGGAGTCTTTAGCAAGGGGATCTTGCCATCAAGTCGTGGTGAGCAGCCAAGGGCAATGGCAACAGACTATATTGTTTGTCTCCAGGCTACTTCTGACCAGTAACTCCAGGGAGACATACCACACCTGCTGCTGGGGCCTGTTATTTGGTTCCTTGTGGCTTCTAGAACAACTGTTGATGGGCATGGTTTAGGGAGTTTTGGATGGTTTTATTTTGGGTTTGTTGTTGTTGCTGTTGTTGTTTTTTCTTTTATTCTACTGCCACCTAGTGGACAAAAACAATTCTGAGAGCTGGGTGGTGGTGGTTGTTGTTTTTAAAATAAAATATCTGAAATGCAAAACTTGTGCTTTACTTCAAAATAAACTCTGTAGCTATCATGTCTTCTTGCTTTGCTTTGGATTAAATAAAGTTTACAATAAAGTGGTACTTCAAAATGTATGCTGTATTTCACATTATCCTGAAAGCAACATAGATAATCAGGTTTGAGTTTCCAGTGACCCACTGATCCATTTGACCTCTCAAAGAGGCCCCTTCTGTATTCTCAGAATTTGGTCTGGCTTCTGTTCCTACTTCCAAGTATGATCAGTTGGGAGGAGGAAGGAGAAGCCAGAGAGACCAGGAAGGAGAGGAAACACAGAGAAGGGGAAAGGAACAGGTTAAAAGGGAAACAGGAAAGCCTGACTGTACCAGAAGCCAATCCGGATGGCTGTGTGTGTGCCCCAAAGATTCATGTGCTGGAAGACTGGTCCCCAGTGTGGTGGTGGTAGGACCTCTAAGATGAGGGGCCTAGTGGGAGACCTAAGTTTTGGGGGTCACCACCCTTGAAAGAGGTTAACATAATTCTCAGAGGATATCAAGTCATTAGTAAAAGAGAAAATCTGAGTCCTGAATGGATCTAACTTCCTTTGTATCATATGGTCACCCCTGCAGCTGGCTAATGTCCTTTCTGATTCTCCGTTTGTAGCACAGCCAAGGGCTCCTGGTGAGGATGCTGACGCCCATCTAGTTACAGAGTGAAGCTACCAAAACAGTGACTCAAAAGCATTGTTTTGTGTAACTCGGCCAAAGGTGTTCCATAAACGACTTGACCAAGAGGGTTTTTATACATAGCAATATATATGAATCAAGAACCTGGAATCTCAGTTCTCAGAAGGCAGAAGCAGGGTGATGAATGAAAAGCTCAAAGCAGGATGGGCTACAGAATAAGTCCCAGACCAGCCTAGACTACAGAATGAGACCCTGTCTCAAAAGTTAGTGGCTGGAGAGATGGTCCAACAGTTAAGAACACTGGCTGCTCACTCGTCCAGTCCAGGAGGCTGCGGTTTAGGTCTCAGCACCCACATGGTAGCTCACAACCATCTGTAACTCCAGTCCCTGGGGATCTGGTGCCCTCTTCTGGTCTCCTCCAACACTGCATGCACAACATGTGTAGACATAGTTGCAGGCAAAACACCACCTCTATACATAGAAATATTCTTAAATTTTTAATAAAAAAATTAAGAGTCCTAGGAAGCTCTAAAGACAGAGAAATATAAGGAGTTTGGGAGGCTCAACAGTAGAGTGTTCACTAACACATGTAAGGTCTCAAGTTCCCTTAAGGCTGAAAAAAAGTTTCAACTCTCTCCTCCTCCCGTTCCACCCCAACCCCATATCCTACCCCACTCCAAACCCCACTTCCCATTCCACCTTAAATGCCCCATTCCACTCACTCCCCCCAACCTTAGAGCTGCACCGTGCAGACAGTACCAAGGCCCTCCCTGCTCTTCATGCTGGGCCACTTCCTTCCCCTGCTGTTCATTCCCTGCCACCCCCTTTCCGAGGATTACTGGTTTATCTTTATGCTGCTCTTCCTGCTAGACCATGAGCACAGGAAGGCAGAGGTTTTGATCGTTCTTATTTTTTCCTTCCTGTTCTTTCCACTAACAGGTAAATCCTGGCACAGGCATGGTACGCTCTTGGTAGGTATTTATGAGATAAAGGAATAAGTGAAGGGATGGCAGGGTCCATTCTAGAACTGAGCGAGTATATTTGTGTGGTGTGTTCTGCTTTACGACCGACACCCTTCCTCATGGGCAGAGAACATTTTCATTTGCTGATATTCCCTGAACTTTGATCCCTGCTGTTTTTCTAAAGATACAGCGTGGATACCTAGCAATCATTGCTCTCTTTCCATGCTAATAAGCATTTCTTCTGTTTGTCCAGGACAGAGATGCTGGATGTCACATGCAATGCTAGGCAAATAAACAGTACTGAACAACTCCTGTATCCAAAGCAAAGATACTGCAGGGTGTGACAGCACATGCCTACAACTCCAGCATGCCTGTAATTACTAGGGAGGCTGAGGCAGGAGAATTACAGTTTTGAATCTAGTCTGCTATACTGAGATACTTACTTGCAAATGGTAAAAATACAAGGAGTGGCACATCCCTGGGGTGCTCTTCACCAACAATGATTTTGCAAGTGGTCACACCCAGTTTCTTTTTATTCATGAGGCCGCCAACAAATTCAGGTTTCTCTGGTTCATCTCCTTTTGTGTTGGTATATATTTATTAAAGTTATTAAAATTGAAATTATCATATCTTCCTGAAGCTCATAGGCTCATTTTATATCCTCCAAGGTTAGCATTAAGCCTCCATTCATGCTAAGTATCTGCATCCATCAGGTCCCTGTTTCTCATTAGCTCATTCCCTGCCTGTATTCCCCCGCCTGTATTCCCCCTGCCTGTATCCCCCCTGCCTGTGTCCCCCCTGCCTGTGTCCCCCTGCCTGTATTCCTCCTGCCTGTATCCCCCCTGCCTGTATTCTCCCCTGTCTGTATCCCCCCTGCCTGTGTCCCCCCCTGCCTGTATTCTCCCCTGTCTGTATCCCCCTGCCTGTGTCCCCCCCCCGCCTGTATTCTCCCCTGTCTATATTCCCCCTGTCTGTATCCCCCCTGCCTGTATCCCTCCTGCCTGTATTCCCCATGTCTGTACCCCCCCTGCCTGTGTCCCCCCTGCCTGTATTCTCCCCTGCCTGTGTCCCCCCTGCCTGTATCACCCCTGCCTGTATCACCCCTGCCTGTATCCCCCCTGCCTGTGTCCCCCCTGCCTGTGTCCCCCCTGCCTGTATTCCACCTGCCTGTGTCCCCCCTGCCTGTGTCCCCCCACCTGTGTCCCCCCTGCCTGTATCCCCCCTGCCTGTATCCCCCCTGCCTGTGTCCCCCTTGACTGTATTCCCCCTGTCTGTATTTCCCCCTGACTGTATTCCCTCCTGCTGTGGATATCACTCTGTATAAATAAAATGCTTATTGGCCTTAGGCAGGAAGTATAGGCGGGACAAGCAGAGAAGAGAATTCTGGGAGGTGGAAGGCTGGGGCAGAGAGATGCTGCCAGCCACCACCATGACAAGTGAGATGTAAGGTACTGGTAAGCCACGAGCTACGTGGCAACTTATAGACTAACAGAAATGGGTTAATTTAAGATATAAGAACTAGACAGCAAGAAGCCTGCCACAGCCATACATTTTATAAGTAATATAAGCGTCTGAATGATTATTTTATATATGGGTTGTGGAACCGCAGGGGCTTGGTGGCACCAAAGAGAAGATCTCCTACTACACCCTCACCCTGCCTCCCCCTGCCTGTATTCCCCTCCCCGCCCATATTCTCTCCTGCCTGTATCTCTCCCACCTACACCACCTGTATTCCTCTCTCTGCCTGTCTCTGGCAGCTGGTATATTTTTCAGCGGACATGTCCTAGATTTTCCTAAAAAGAGAAGCAGCTGAAGAAACTATAAGAAGAGACGATTCTAATACTCCCTGGGCACTGCCCCAGGCAGCTCAAAGCATCTGCATTCTGAGTCACTCCAGTTTTCCAGAAGGGAGAACATCATTAGCCCTCCCCTGGCCTAGCCCGCTGTGGTCTCCTCCACAGAGGGCCCCATCAGGTCTTACCTCCACTCATACAGCTCAACATCATCTCTCAGTTTCTAATTATTGACTGCCTGCTGCCTACAGAAAGTTTACAAATTTTGTAGGTTTTTTCCCTTGATAATTGAACCTAAAATCTTGTGCCTTCTAGGCAGGCAAGCACATTCCTCCACTGACCTGTGTCACCAACTGGCTTCAAACTCATAATATACCCAAAGGTAATCTTGAACTCCTGACTGGTTCAGGAGAATCTCAAGTTCAAAGCTAGTCTAGTAAAACCCTGTCTCCAAATAAGACAGCGGGCCAAGTTTGGTGGACAATCCCAGCACTTGGAAGAGAGGGGAAGAAGGAGTTCAAGGTCGTCCTCAATGAAATGGTGAATTCAAGGATGGCGTAGGCTACATGAGACTCACCATCAACAAGGAGCTGGAGATGGCTCGGTAGTTAAGAGCACTGACTATTCCTCCAGAGGACCTGAGTTTGGTTCCCAGCACCCATAGTGGCTCACAACCATCTGTAATTCCAGTCCCAAAAGATCTGATGCCCTCTTCTGGACTCCAAGGACATTGCACACAGATGGTGTACACACATTCATGCAGGCAAAATACTTAAACCATTGATTCTCAACCTTCCTAATGCTGCAACCCTGTTGTGTTGACTCCCAACCATAAAATTATTTTCATTGCTACTTCATAACTAATTTTGCTACTTTTAAGAATCATAATGTAAATATCTATATTTGGGGGGGCTATCCCACCCCCACATTTTTCCAGAGTACTCTTGAGTAGAAGCAGCAAGAAATATTAGAAGGATAGAGGAGAGAGAAAAAGATAGAAAATTCAGGATAGCCTCAGGAGGGCCTGAATCCTAATTCATTGGCCCCCACTGTCTCTGCCAAAGGGTTTTTAAAGGAATGCCAAGGGGCAGAACAAAAGACCTCCGCTGAGCACAGCCAAGTGCAGACGCCTGGTACTCGTCCGTGGTCCAATCATCCTCTCTATGAGGACCTGCTCGGGAAAGCTGAAATGGGCTCTAATATGTTTTCTGATAGTCTTCGGCAACCCCTGTGAAGGGGTCATTTGACCCCCCTAAAGGACTCATGACCTACAGTTTAAGAACCACTGACTTAAACACACAAAATAAATAAATCTAAAAATAATTTTTAAATAATAAACAAGCCCCCCGACCAGCACCATGTGGAACCTAATAGAGCAAGGCATCTGAGAACTTTGCCTTTGAACTGAGTACAGTTGTACTTGTGCTTCACTCTTTAAGTATTGGTTTGTCTTGATATTTTTATATGCTATGATTATTTATTAATTATTATTATTTATTATTATTATTATTTTATATCCTACCACCTCTCCTCCTAGTCCATCCTCCCCATACCCTCTCTGCCCCCCCATTTACTCCTCCTCTATTTCTAATCAGAAAAGGAAAGGCCCCCCAGGGATATCAACCAAATATGGCATATCAAGTTGCAGTAAGACTAGGCACCTATCCTCATATTAAAGCTGGACATGGCAACCCAGTATGAGGAATAGGGTCCCAAAATCCAGGAAAAGAGTTGGAAACAGCCCTTGCTCCCACTGTTATGAGTTCCACAAAAGACCAAGTTACACAACTGTCACATATATGCAGGGCCTAGGTCAGCCCCACACAGGCTCCCTGGTTGTTGGTTCAGTCTCTGTGAGCCCCTATGAGCCCAGGTTAGTTGATTCTGTAGGTCTTCTTGTGGCATCCTTGGCTCCTACAGTCTTTTCTCCTCCTCTTACACTGGATTCCTCAAGCTCCGCCTAATATTTGACTGTGGGTCTCTCTGCATCTGTTCCTACCACTTGCTGGATGAAACCACTCTGATTACAACTGGGCTAGGCACTAATCTATGAGTACAGCAGAATATCATCAGGCATCATTACAGTGCCTTTTTTTTTCCAGTCCTGTTTGGTTCTATTCTAGGTCTCTGGGCTATCCAGCCTCTGGGTTCTGGTACTCCAGGCAGTGTCAGGGGTGGGTTCCCTCTCTTGGCAAGGATCTCAGGCTGGACTAGTTACTGGATGACTGAACATTTCTTTCTCATCCATTTGAGATTCCTCTATTGAGAATTCTCTGTTTAGATCTGTACCCCATTTTTCAATTGGACTATTGCGTTTGTTAAGGTCTAGTTTCTTGAGTTCTTTATATTCTTTGGAAATTAGACCTCTGTTAGATGTGGGGTTGGTGAAGATCTTTTCCTATTCTGTAGGCTGTTGTTTTGTCCTATTGATGGTGTCCTTTGCTTTACAGGAGCTTTTCAGTTCCATGAGGTCCCATTTTTAATTGTCGGTCACAGTGCCTATGCTTTTGGTGCTCTGTTCAGAAAGTTGTCTTGTAGCAGGAATCTTAACAGGTCTTATTAATAAGTACAAACCTGAGGCCAGTTATTGGGGTGAATGCTGGAAGATCAGAGAGACAGAACAAGCCACAGCTACCTCACCTTGCCAGTTCCTCAGCTGATCTTATTTCCTCAGACTGGAAGTTTCTGAGTCCTCATCCACATGAATCTCAGCTGAACTGTGCTGCTCCAAAGCCTGAATGCTTATCCAGCCAAATGCTTCTAGTTTCTGGTCTTCATGCCATATATATCTTTCTACTTTCTGCCATCACTCCCTGGGGTTAAAGGCTCAATTTCTGGGATTAAAGGCGTGTGTCACCATGTCTGGCTGGTTCTAATGTGGCCTTAACCTCAGAGATCCAAAGGTATTTCTGTCTCTGGAATGCTAGGATTAAAGGCATGTGCTACCACTGCCTATCCTCATGTTTAATATTGTGGCCATCCTGTTCTCTGACCCCAGATAAGTTTATTAGCCCGCACAATATTTTGGGGAACACAATACCACCACATTGTCTCTTGGGCCAATGCATTCCAGGCTTTTCCTGACTTTCTCTTCTATCAGGTTCAGTATATCTAGATTTATGTTGAGGTGTTTGATGTCAAGTCAACTTGGACTTGAGTTTTGTGCAGGGTGATAGATATGGATCTATTTGTATTCTTCTACATGCAGACATCCAGTTAAACCACCACCATTTGTTGAAGATGCTTTCTTTTTTCCATTGTATAATTTTGGCTTCTTTGTCAAAAATCAGGTGTCTATAGGTATGTGGATTTACATCTGGGTCTTCAATTCAATTCCACTGATTCACCTGTCTGTTTTTATGACAATACCATGCTGGTTTTATTACTATAGCTCTGTAGTAGAGCTTGAAATACCTGTGGAAGGTTGGTTTTTTTGTGGGGGGGGGGTTGGTTTTTTTTTTTGTTTTTTTGTTTTTTTGGAGCTGAGGATCAAACCCAGGGCCTTGTGCTTGCTAGGCAAGCGCTCTACCACTGAGCTAAATCCCCAACCCTGGAAGTTCTTTTATTGTACAGGATTGTTTTAGCTATCCTAGGTTTTTTGCTTTTCCATATGAAGTTAAGTATCGTTCTTTCAAGGTCTATAAAGCATTGCGTTGCGATTTTCATGGGGATTGCATTGCATATGTAGATTACTTTTGGTAAAGTGTCCATTTTTTAATGTATTAATCCAACTGATCCATGAGCATGAGAGATCTTTCCATCTTCTGATATTTTCTTCTATTTCTTCCTTCAAAGACTTGAGGTTCTTGTCATACAGGTCTTTCACTTGCTTGGTTAGAGTTACACTAAAATATTTTATATTATTTGTGGCTATTGTGAAGGGTGTTGTTTCCCTGATTTCTTTCCCTGCTGGTTTATTGTTTGTTTTATTTTAGTTTATCTCTACCCAGTCACTTTGATGAAGGGGTTTATATGCTGTAGGAGTTCCCTGGTAGAATTTTGGGGGTCACTTATGTATACTATCATGTCATCTGCAAATATCAATACTTTGACTTCTTTCCAATTCATATTCCCTTGATCTCCTTCAGTTGTCTTATTGCTCTAACTAGAACTTCAAGTACTATATTGAATAGGTATGGAGAGAGTGGACAGCCTTGTCTTGTTCCTGATTTTAGTGGAATTCCTTTGAGTTTCTGTACATTTGATGTTGGCCATAGGTTTGCTGTATGTTGCCTTTATTATGTTTAGGTACATCCCTTGCATCCCTGATCTCTCTGAGACTTTTATCATGGAGTGTCGGATTTTGTCAAAGGCTTTTTTCAGCATCTAATGAAATTATCATGTGAGGTTTTTTCTTTCAGTTTGTTTATATGGTGGATTACATTGACAAGCTTTTGTATTTTGAACCATCTCTGCATCTCTGGAATGAAGCCTACTTGACTACGATGGATGATCTTTTTGATTTGTTCTTGGATTTGGTTTGCTGGCATTTTATTGAGTATTTTTTCATTAATGTTCATTATAAATATTGGTCTATAATTCTTTTTTTGTTGAGTCTTTGTGCGTTTTAGGTATCAGGGTGACTGTGACCTCATGAAATGAATTTGGCAATGTTCATTCTGTTTCTTTTGTTTGGAATAATTTGAGGAACATTGGTATTAGCTCTTCTCTGAAAGTCTGGTAGAATTCTGTGCTAAAACTGTCTGACCCTGAGTTTGCTTGATTTTTATTTTTGTTTGTTTGTTTGTTCATTCATTTGTTTGTTTTTGGTTGGAAGACTTTTACTGACTGCTTCTATTTCCTTAGAGGTTAGAAGTCTATTTAAATTGTTTATCTGATCTTGATTTAACTTTGGTAAATGGTATCTATCAAGAAATTTGTCCATTTCTTTTAAAAGATTTTACAATCTTGTGGAGAACAGGTTCTTGAAGTATGTCCTAATGATTCTTTGGATTTCCTCAGTGTCTGTTATGTCCCCCTTTTCATTTCTGACTTTGATCATTTGGATTTGGATATTATATCTCTGTCTTTTAGTTAATTTGCATAAGGGTTTGTCTATCTTGTTGGTTTTCCCAAAGAACCAACTCTCTGTTTCATTGATTATTTGTTTCTATTTTATTGATTTCAGTCCTTAGTTTGGTTATTTCCTGCCTTCTACTCCTCTTGCTTCTTTTTGTTCTAGAACTTTCAGGTGTGCTGTTTAGTTGCTCGTATGAGATCTCTCCAAATTCTTTATGAAGGCACTTAGTGCTATGAACTTCCTCTTAGTACAGCTTTCGTCATGTCCCATAACTTTGGGTATGTTGTGCCTTCATTTCCATAGAATTCTAGAAAGTCTTTATTTCTATTTCTGCCTTGATCCAGTGGTAACTCAATAGAGAGTTGTTCAGTTTCCATGAGTTTGTAAGCTTTCTGATGTATCTGCCATTGTTGAAATCCACCTTTAATCCGTGGTGGTCTGATAGGATGCAAGGGGTTATTTTTATTTCCTTTTGTATCTGTTGAGACTTGACATGTGACTGAGTGTGTGGTCACTTCTGGGGAATATGTTCCCCAGGGTGGTGAGAAGAAGGTGTATTCTTTTGTTTGGGTAAAATATTCTGCAGACAGTTGTTAGGTCCATTTGGTTCATATAGTCTGTTAGCTCCAGTATTTCTCTGTTCAGTTTATGTCTGGGTGACCTATCTGTTGGTGAAGGTTGGGTATTGAATTCTTCCACTATCAATGTGTGAGGGTTGATGTGTGATTTAAGCTTTAGTAATGTTTCTTTTACAAGTGTGGGCACATTTGGGGCATACATGTTGAGAATTGAAATATCATCTTGGTGGATTTCTCCTTTGATGAGTATGAAGTGTCCTTCCCCATCTCTTTTGATTAATTTTAGTTTGAAGTTTATTTTGTTAGATATTAGTATAACTATACCAGCTTGCTTCTTGGGGACATTTGCTTAGAAAATATTTTTCCAACCCTTTATGCTGAGGTAATGTCTATCTTTGATGTTGAGGTGTGTTTCTTGTATGCAGGATGGATCTTATTTTCGAATCCCTTCTGCTAGTCTGTGTTTTTTTATTGGGGAATTGAGTCCATTGATATTGAGAGATATCAATGACCAATGATTGTTAATTCCTGTTATTTTGTTGTAGTTGCTGGTGTGTGTGTGTGTGTGTGTGTGTGTGTGTGTGTGTGCATGTCTGTGTATGTGTTTTCATTCTTTGGATTTTGCTGGTGTAAGATTATTTATTACCTGTGTTTTTGTGGTTGTCATTAACTTCCTTGGGTTGGAGTTTTCCTTCTAGTACCTTCTGAAAGACTAGGTTTGTGGGTAAATATTGTTTAAATTTGACTTTATCATAAATATCTTGTTTTCTTCATCTATGGTGACTGAACGTTTTGCTGGGTATAATTGACTGGGCTGGCATCTGTGGTCTCTTAGAGTCTACAGCACATGTGTCCAGGACCTTCTGGCTTTTAGAGTCTCCAATGAGAAGTTGGGTGTAATTCTAATAGGCCTACCTTTCTACGTTACTTGGCTTTTTTCTCCTGTAGCTTTCAATATCCTTTCTTTGTTCTCTGTGTTTACTGTTTTAATTGTTATGTGGTAGATGTTCTGTAAACTTACTGTATCTTCATAGACATGTCCTTCTTTAGGTTAGGAAATTTTTCTTCTATGACTTTGTTAAAAATACTTTCTGAGCCTTTGAACAGAGAAAATTCTCCTTCTTCTATTCCTATTGTTCTGAAGTTTGGTCTTTTCATATTATGCCAGATTTCCTGGGTGTTTTGTGTCAAGAATTTTTTAGATTTAACATTTTCTTTGACCGATGTATCTATTTCTTCTATTGTGTCTTCAATGACTGAGATTCCCTCTTCTATCTCTTGTATTCTGTTGGTGATGCTTGCATCTGTAGTTCCTGTTCACTTACCTAGATTTTCCATTTCCAGAATTCCCTCAGTTTGTGTTTTCTTTATTGCTTCCATTTTCAGGTCTTGAACAGTTTTATTCATTTTCTTTAACTGTTTGTCTGTTTTTTCTTGGCTTTCTTGATATTCTTTGAGGGATTAATTGATTTCCTCCAATTTTTTTATTGTCTTTTCCTCATTTTCTTTAAGCGATTTATTGATTTCTTCTTTAAGGACTTCTATCACCTTCACAAAGTTGGTTTTAAGGTCATTTTATTGCACTTCAGCTAGAATATTCAGGGCTTGCTGTAGTGGGATGGCTGAACTCTGATGGTGACATATGGCCCTGGCTGTTGTTCATTGTGTTCTCACACTAACATTTAGGCATCTGGATTTGGAGTGATTATAGGTCTCAGTGCCAATTTCTCTATTTGTCTTTGTTGAATGGGTGTTTTTTTCCTTGGTTTCTGTTTCCTCTCTGGTCTTCTTGCTTGAGTGACCTGTGGTTGAGTAGAGGGTCTCACCCAAGTTGAGGGCTGAACTTCTAATGGCCAAGATGACCTCTGGTCCAGCAGGGGGTTACTGCCCAAGTTGGGGGTTGGAGTTCTGGCAATGTGTGTGGCCCCTGATCTGGCCAGGAGTCTTTTGAGATTCAGGATGCTGGCCTGGCTTCTGGTGGGGTAGGAGGCTTCTGCCAGATTTTTAGAGAGCTGGCCTGGTCTCTGAGGTTCAGGATGTTGGTCTGGCCTCTGGTTTTCAGGGTGTTGACCTGGCCTCTGAAGACTTCTACCATATGAGAGGGTCTCGTTTTCAGGGTACTGGCCTGGCGTCTGATGGGGTAGAAGGTTCCTACCATAGGTGTGGGCCTGATTTTCAGGGAGCTGGCTTGGCCTGGGGTTCAGAGCTCTGGCCTGGCCTCCAGTGGTGTAGGAGCCATAAATGTTGTTTGTATACCTTGTTTTTTATTCTTTTGTGTAATTATAATAAAAATTATTAAAATATTTTGGAATTGTAATATTAAAAAATTGTAACTTCCACTCTGGTGCGTGTGTCTCATGATTATTTTTATTTGTTTGTTTATTTCCTGGTTATATTTTAGGCCTGGAGTTTCTCTGCCCAGTTTCCTGGGGGTGTTCTTCACTATTCTCTCCAACCAGATGTCATGGACTTCCCTCTTATTCCTCACTTTTCTTCTTTCTCTCATCCTTATTCCCTCCTTTGTTCTTCTCAGTTGTTTCTTGTCATAGATTTAATAATCTCTAAAATCTATAGACCCTAGTGGGATGCCAACTTTCACTTCCCAGCTACTTTACTCATTTCAATTCTTTTCTTTTCAAAATGGATCCAATCCTTGATCCTGTCTGAACAATACACATAACAACCTCAGAACTCTCTCAGTCCCCCACCTGTTAGGCCCAGGCCCTCCCATCTGTGAACAATGATAGGGCTAATGAAGAGCTAATCTGCCTGAACTGGTTTTAGGTGCCTGTGCTGTAAAGCAAAGCTGTGTGTTCTAAGTAGCTCATTAGGGAGAATCCCTCTTTACCATCTTATGCCTATGTTTAATTGGGCATGCATATGATTAAAACCATTTGTATTGTGGGAAGGGACATTCACAGTAGAGATATGGTTATTTAACAAATTTGTCAAGCATCTAAACTACCCCTATGGCAGGTCCCTCCTTCACTTAGAGACTCTATCAAATGAGAGGCCAGGTTCTAGCTGGGATCCTGTCAGCCTTGACAGTGTACCCCTCTGAAATCTGCACTATCCTTCCACTACAAATAATGTTACCTTACTTCTGCAAACCTCTGTGAGCCTTTATTTTTAGTTCTTTAGATAAGAGGCCAAGAACCTAGAAGCATTCAATCCAGAGTCTCAAAAACCACTAACAACAACACACCCAACAATCTTTATATCTCTAGGTACCTGCATTAGGAAATCAGAGATGTCCAATAAATAACTTAAGGAAGCACTTTTAAAAATTCTGTAATAAAAAAAAAGAACAAGTCAAAAAAAAAAAAAGCATTCAGATCAAGGTGGAAATCAATGAAATGGAAAACAGTGACAAGGAGTCGGGAGACAGAGCTGGTTCTCTGGAAAGATAAACACAAACCCTTAGCCAAATTAACCAAGAAGAGAAAGACAGAAGATCCAAATTAATGTGATTAGAGATGAAAAGGAGCCATTATAACAAATAATAATGAATTTTGGAAAATCATTAGTTCTTACCTTAAAAATATATATTCCACTGAATTGCAAAATCTAAAAAAAAAGATGAATTTTGGACATATATGACAAAAAAAAAGCTAACAAAAATTAAACCAGTCACCGAGATGGCTCATCAGGTAACGGTAGTTGGTGCCGAGATGAACGACCTGGGTCTCGTCCCTAAGACCCGTGTGGGAATGCGAGAGCGGCCCACAAGTTGTCCTCTGACCTTCACGGTTCACCTGTGGTCACACACACCTCATAAATAACAACTATTTTTAATACTTAAACTGCAATGAGATAGAATATTTTAGTAGGTCCCTGACAAGCATTGAGACTGAAGCAGTGGTTAAAATTTTCCTGACCTGGCCTGAAGAGGCGGCTCGGTGGTAAGAGAAGTTACTGCTCTTCCGAAGGACCTGAGTTTGATTCTCAGTACTCACACCAGATGGTTCACAATCACCTGTAACTCCAGTGCCAGAAGATCTGATACTCTTTTCCAGACTCCATGGGCATAGTTGCACTCACACATGCACATATATATACACACATGTGGACATATTTAAAATAAAAATAAATATTTTTTAAGATCCCCATATAAAAATGGTCCAGGCACAGATGGATTAATTAGTGAGTCAAGGACGTATCATTTCAGTAGATTCAGAAAAGGCTTTTGATTAAATCGAATACCTTCATGATAAAAATCCTGAAGGAACATATCACAACTTAATAAAGTGTAGCTGGAGAGCTTCTCTCCAGCCCCCACCAAACCCTGTCAGTCCGACAGCCCACTTATAAAATAAACACACAGATGCTTATATTATTTACAAACTGTATGGCCATGGCAGGTTTCTTGTTATCTAGTTCTTATATCTTAAATTAACCCATTTCTATTAGTCTATAAGTTGCCACATGGCTTGTGGCTTACCAGTACCTTACATCTCGCTTGTCATGGTGTTGGCTGGCAGTATCTCTCTACCTCAGCCTTCCACTTCCCAGAATTCTCTTCTCTGCTTGTCCTGCTTATACTTCCTGCCTGGCTACTGGCCAATCAGTGTTTTATTTATTAGCCAATCAGAGCAACACATTTGACATACAGAACATCCCACAGCAATAAAGTCTGTAAATGACAGACCTACACCCAACATTGTATTAACACATAGGAACAAGACAAAGGGTCTGCTCTCTCCACACTTATTCAGAGCCCATTTGAGTCCATTTATGTAATTTATAACATTTACTGTATATTAAATCATTCTTTGTGTCCAGAATAAAGGCAGTTTGATCATGATGAGTATGTTTCTAATGTGTTCTTGAATGTGTTTGACAGCATTTTGTTCAGAATTTTTGCCTCTATGTTCATCAGGGAAGTTGGTGCGTAGTTTTCTCTCTCAGTACATCTTTGTCTGGTTTTGGCATCAGGCAATTCAAGCTTTGCTTAGCAAGAGCAATAAGACAGGAGAAGCCAATAAAAAGGATACAAATAGAACACAAAAAGTCAAAATATCTCAAGCCAGGCAGTGGTGGTGCACACCTTTAATCCCAGCACTCAGGAGGCAGAGCCAGGTGGATCTCTGTGAGTTTGAGGCCAGCCTGATCTATGGAGTGAAATCCAGGACAGGCACCAAAACGACACAGAGAAATCCTGTCTCGAAATCAACATCAACAACAACAACAAAAAAGTCAAAGTATCTCTATCTATAGATGATATTATTCTGTACATAAGAGACCCTAAAGACACCACTAGAAAAATGTTAAAAACTCATAAACACTTTCAGCCAAGAGGCAGGTTACAAATTCAATACACAAAATTCAATAGCCTCCTATGTACAAACAACAATGGAAAGAGAAGTCATACATGCCCTTCACAATAGTTAGTTTGTTTTGTTTTAAATGCCTTAAAATAAAGCTAACCAAGAATGTGAAAGACCTCTAAAATGAAAATTTCAAAACACCAAAGGAATATATTGAGGAAAACACTAGAAGATTAAAAGACTCACCATGACCATGGATTGAAAGAGTCAACATTTTGGAAATGGCTGTAACCTACAGATCCAAAGCAATGCTCAGCAAAATCCCAGCAATATCTTTCACTTAATTTTTTTTTTAATCTTAAAATTCATGGGGAAGGGTTGGATGGTGGTGGCACACCCCTTTAAATCTCAGCACTCGGGAGGCAGAGGCAGGTGGATCTCTGTGAGTTTGAGGCCAGCCTAGTCTATAAAGCCAGTTTCAGGACAGCCCAGGTGGTTACACATAGAAACCCTGTCTTGAAAAAAAAAATAATAAGCAAACAAACAAACAAACAAAAAATTCAAATTCATGAGGACAGACCAGGCACAGTAGCATAGGTCTTTAATCCCAGCAGTCAAGATGCAGAGGCAGGCAGGCCACACAGTGAATTCTAAGCCAGCCAGGAAGCAAGAGACATTTGGGGGTGGGGGTGGGGCTGTGGTACTGGCAGGCTGCCTACACTGCCTTGCTATTTACTCCTGAGCATTTTCTCTTCTCTCTCTGACACCTAGTGTCTCCTCAAGGCCAAGCATATCATCTTCAAAATTATTGTTTAATGACTTTTTATTTCTGTCTCATGTGCACTGGTGTTTTGTCTGCAGTGTATCTGTGCACCATGTGCATGCGTGGGGCCCACGGCATACCATGCCTGTCTTGAAATCCTTGTATTTCAAAAGAAAGCTACAGCACAGCTGTGCATGGCAACACAGCTCACTCAGAAAGGCCTGCACCCACCGCCCCAAGACTAAGAAAAGTGAGTGGAAGGGTCACTTGAGCTCTGATGCAACATAACTCATGTGACAGAGTGAGACCTGTCTCAAAAAACACAGCAATAAAAACAGAAGCCACAGGGTAAAATTTTATTTTCAGCTTACATTTGAAACATTAAAAAAAAAACATAAAAATAATTTTAAATATAAAACATCAAATGAATCAGGTTGTAGCTCAGTGGAAATGTTTACCTAGCGTTTACCTACCTGGAATTAACTGAAAGTCCTGTGTCTAGGCAATTCAAGAAAGGACTCTCTGAGGACGGAAGACTCTTCCCATGTGGAGAGCGCATTCCAGCTGGTAGTCTGGAAATAAATCCATGGCAGATGCAGTGTGGCCAGCCTGCTGCCTCCACCTCTTGTCAGTGCACCCTGCTGCTACTGCTGAGCCGCCACCAACTCCTGGTGGCTTCAGACACCAGCCTTTTCAAGCTTCCAAGGTAGGCTGAAGACCCACAACTCTCCTGGAGCCTTGCATGTTTTAGATGTCAAATGGGGACTGCCAAGGCCCCCAGTCTCCTAGAATGACTGTCATTCTCAACAGTGCTCCAGCCCTGAGCACTTCCTGCCAGGATGATGTCTAGAAGTCAGCTACTCCCCAGCTCTACAGAGTAAGCCATTTGGTAAATCCCGTTAGGTATAAATTCTGTTCCTCTAGAGAGTCTTGTCCAATACAAGGTTCTGTAACCAAGCAGGACTTTCCCTTGTGCTTGACTTCTATCATGACATGTGCATCATTATTTCTTCTTTTTATTGTCATGATGTTGTAAGCTTTATCATGTTGAAGACAAGTAATTACCTACAAATTAAAATATAAAAATTTAAAATTACATAAAACACATTAGCTGGGCCTGGTAACACAGGCCTGTAATCCTAACTACTCAAGAGGTAAAGGTTTAAGTTAAGGCCAGTCTGGGATACAGAGTGAGTTCAAGTACAGTCTGAGAAACTAAGTGAGGCATTTCTCAAACTAAATAAAATAAAAGTGAAGTAAAAAAAGAGCTGGAGACATAGATGAATGTTAGAACAATGCTTCAAGAAACTCCTAAAGTCTGTAGACTTTTCCCTCAGCTTTGTGTGGAAGCTTAGTGATTTCGTTTTATAGTCTAAGGAGGGTATCTTTGGCCTGGCCACTGGCTGAGAGTTTGTCTATGGAGCTCTATTCAGGGACAAATTTCACTCATGGGTTCCAAGACAAATGCTACCCACATTACAGCAATCACTTTTCCTTATTTTTTTCCTTTGAAAGAGGAAGTTTAATAAGCATATTTATTTCAATCAAATCCTCCAGTAAGAAATGGAAACTTTGCTGTCTTTACTTAGAAGGCTGTGTAAATAGTTCTGTCAAATTTTATGTGCAGTTCAACAACATTCCCTTACTGGAAACAGGAGCATTCCACATCACAGTTCCCAAAGGACTTAAAAGTCTCAAAATTCCATGTCTTCTCTCTGGATTCTGTCCGTGCTTTATTATGTCCACGTCATGTCATCATCTCCATCTTCATAAGTTCTCTTTAGAATGCTCATTAATCCCTCACTGGGATCTGTTTCAGTGTCATAGGAAGGCTTTGCTATCTCTTTGAATCCTTTCCCCCTGAGTTAAGTAGTCCCATTGTGTGTTTTCTGTTTTCTTTCTACATAAGATGATTACTGTATCAGTCTTTTTTTTTTGAACTGCTTTCTACAGAGGTGGATTTCAAAAGATTGTTCACAATCATGGAGTAATTCTTGCCATTGAAATTTTTTACCAAAAGATCAAATGACTCTCTGTTAAGTATACCTGCACATTCTCAGTGGGAATCTGATGAACTCCAGTTAAGGTAATGTAGATTTTCACAAACTTATCTGACTGATCCCATCCATAATTACCGGTTTTCACAGTGTATGCTGTTGTAAGAGGAGCAACCACAGCACCTGGCTTTTCATTGTCAAGTTCTGGTTTCTTCTGTGACTTCGCCTGCATCTTGTTCTTTATTTCTGTCTCAATCTTGAATTTTTCACTTGTAAGAGTATCACACACTCTTTTTCTAGTGGACTTTTCCAGCAACACTTTGACTTCTTCTAGGTCTTTCTGCAAATTCTCCAAAGTGGAAGCTGTGGAGCGGTGGTTGGGCCCAAGCCTGGAGCTGCACTGGTGCACTGGAGCCAACAGGAAACGTGGAAGAGTCACCTGAGAGCAACACAGAACCTGCAGTGAAGTACACTGACCTCGGGCGACTTCTGCAATCACTTGGCATTTACATCAGGTGAAGCAAAGTGAATACTCCCTCTGTCTGCAGCATCCTTACACATCTCCACGCAGCAGGTTACAGCACAAAACAGACTGTGATGACAAAGAGCTGCTGACAGTGGAGTCCACACCGTCCACACAAAGTCAAAAGTTTCAAGGTATATTTTAATCTTTTTTATAGCATCAATACATCTGAAAACTTAAAAAACCCATAAAGAGAAACCAGAGGAAGAAGTAAAGCAATCAAAACCTAGAGGTGCAATGTAATCTTAGCATAAACATTTTCTTTCCATTTGAAAACGATACTAATTAGGGATGGAGAGATGGCACAGCAGTCAGGAGCACTGGCTGGCTGCTCTTGCAGAAGACTGGAGCTCAGGTCTTAGCACCCATGTAGGGCAACTCAGCTGCCTATAGTGTAGTGGGTAGCTATGCTGTCTATGACCTTGAAGCACCACCCCTAGAGATTCAGCTCCACCTGCCTATGACCTTGAAGTACACGCCCCTGGGTCCTGGCCTCTTGGTGACTCTTCAGACCTGAGATGCACGTAGGCATTGCTCTCTTCACTCCCTCACAGGACTTTGATGTGGGACTGATCCAGGTGGCTGGCACAGTGTTCCAGAACTGTGTCAATTCTGTTCTGTACAGTGAGTTTTTCCCATTAAGAAATTCTTTTTGCCCTTTAAACAGACTCCGTGGATTTCTCATTATAATAAGTCTTCCCAATAGCAATCTCTGAAGTCTCCAGAAGGAAGATAGGGCCCCACAACAATGACTCTACCCAGTTCATAATGATTCCATTGAACCAAAAAACACTACTCAATGATCAGCTTTGAACTGTAAACTCTTCAGAACAGTTCCAAGATGAGATGGTCCATCATACTACACTTCTAGCCAGAGTCTCAGACAACCTTGCCCATGACTCTGAGACTGGCCCCAGACTCTACAGCTAGTCCTGTTGAGACCCAACTATTTGTGCTTTCTTACAGGACCCCACAGAGATACCAGCACCCTCTAAACAGTAGGAAGCAATTCTAAGAAAACAACACCTCCTCTCCCAAAGGTTTCATTTTTCTCAGAATTATGGATAAATGGTTATAGGGTTGGGGGGTGGAACAATAAAATTTAGACTCAGTACTCTCCTTAAGAAAAGAAAAAGGGAAATGGATAGGCATAGTATATTAAGGTAGATTATTATATTTACTAGTAAACTAATTTAGTAAAACATCAGCCTTAGATAATTTGCACTGTTATGGCTTCTTGTATATTGATACAAATGGAAACTATTTTTATATTACTATTTAATAAAATTTGTATATTGATATAAATACAAAACTATATTTGTTGTATTGTCCATATATTCCTACCCATTTGAAATGTTTTGTATATTGATACAAATGTAAGATTATGGTTGTCATACTGTATGTATGTTCTACCTGTTTAGGTAGGATATTTTGTATATTGATACATATTAAGGTATTGTTGTCATATTGCATATTTCCCTATACATTCCTATGGTGATATTTTATTTGTGCTGAAATATGATTTTATTTGTATGTCAATAAATAAAGTTGCCTGGGGATTAGAGGTTATAACCATTAAGCAGAAGTCTGACTGTGGTGGCACACGCCCTTAATCCAATCACATGGCAGGCAAAATCTGTGTGTTCAAGGACACAGCCAGCATGGTGACACTCATCTTTAATCCAAGTACCAACCATAGAGACTTGGAGGTCTATATAGACAGGCAGTGATGAGAAAGTCATGTGGTTGGGTTTAGCGCCAATGAGAAGGCGGAACAGAAAAGCGATAAAAACACATACACACAGGAAGTAGGTCTCTTTTTGGGGGGAAGGACGGCATCATCAGGAGAGGTAAGAAGGTGGCCTCAGCTCTTGGCTACTGCTCTCTGATCTCTGGGCTTTTAACTCTGCATCTGGCTCTGTGTTTCTTATTTAATAAGACCGTTTAGAATTACATCTACACATTCCTACTTCTGTTAAGATATTTTGTGTATTGTCACAATTTTGAGGTTATTGTCCTTATGCTATACATCTGTTTACAGACTGTTTACCTTGTTTACATGAAGCATTAGTCCTTAGGTTATTTAGGTAAATAAGACTTACAATTAATAGTCACCCATGCTTGTCATTTCTATAATTATGTTAGTTCGGTTTTCCAGATTTATAGAAACATTTGTCAGATGGATAGGAAGTCTTCAAATACTTCATAGACCTAGAGAATATGGCATTTAAATGTTTTGACAACTTAGAATCCTGTTGATGTGAGACATGATTGCTCTTGGCAGCATCAATCTGTTCCCAAGAGAATATTAGGCTTCTAAGACTTTGTTTGGAAGTTTGTCTTCTTGGCACAAAATGGTCTGCTGGGCAAAGAACTGCCCTTGCCTCAACTGCTAATAGTATGAACATTGTCCTTTCCAGACAAGCAGGACACAAGAAAAAGTGACTACTGAACTCTGACAAGACAGGATAAGATGGTCTTTCAAAATTCCTGCTTCTGAAAATGGTCTGTATTGGTGAAATTATTAAGGCCACTCCAAGTAGTTAAAAGGGAGGTTTATTTTGTGGTGTAACTTACAATTGAAGGGATAGGTAGGTTGCAAGGTCTGGAAAAGGTGTAGCACCGTCCAGCAGTGTTCTCTGGAGAACTCTACTTAGTCTACCTCCAGCATCCAGGGTCCAGGAACCAAGAACCCCCACATCCAGAACTCAGGTCTTTAGCATCCTTTCTCAGCCCCACCTTGTAGGCGTGACCATTACTGAAGCCTCAATGAGGGTTGGAACTTTCAGGTCAAAGCTGGAATGGCTACCGACTACAGGTCTGTCAGATATTCTAGGCCTGTAGCCAAATTATATGCCCCAACGATGATGAGAAACTTTAGGTGACTGTCCAGGCTGCCAGCTGTCTTTGTGTATTCTCACAAGAATTTCAAAAATTTCTTGCTTGCATTGTCCATTTTCTCAAGTAATACTATGTTCCTTCTCTTGTCTTTGCTAGAACATATTGAGTATTAGATTCAGATTCTTCAGGATAGGACAGCTATTGGAGTAATCTCTGTAACATGCCATTTACCTATGTTCTGGACATCTCTGGACTTTAGTATGTGTCTCTTGTTTGATGTTTTTCTTGCTGGTTATATTTCTGTTTTTGTTTAGGTTATTACCTTTCCCCTTTCCTGGACAACACCTGATCATCATTCCTATTGTATAAAGTTTTGTATTAGGTTAGAACTTTCTTATTTAGAAAAAAAAGGGGAAATGTAGTGGGTAGCTGTTCTGTCCAGAACCTTGAAGCACCACCCCTAGAAATGCAGCAGGTAACTGCTCCACCTGCCTATGACCTTGAAGTGCATGCCCTTGGTGATCCTTAAGACCTGAGAAGCACATAAGCATTGCTCTCTTCATTCCCTCATGGGACTTGGATGTGGGACTGATCTAGGTGGCTGGCACAGTTTTCCAGAACTGTGTCAATTCTGTTCTGTACAGTGAGTTTTTCCCCTTAATAAATTCTTTTGCCCTTTAAACAGACTCTGTGGATTTCTTGTTACACTGTAACTTCATCTCCAAGGGATCAGACATGTTTTTTGAACTTTGGGAATAACTGCATGCAGGTACATACACACAAAAACATAAATATACATAAAATAAATCTTAAAAAACAAAAGACTCCAGCCCTGAGCTCTCCCTATCCCATGATGGTGTATAATGCTGGTCAGAGGCAATGGGGCCTTCTAGCTTCTGGGGGTTGTGGTTATAAAGTTGTGAATGGCCTAGAGGTGAATCAAAAACCCTCTGGATGGCCACAGGCCTGACTCCCAAAATGGCTTTAGTCAGAAATGTGAAGGAAAGGTGCAGACTCTACAGGGGACAGCCTTGTGGCCCATAGCAAATTCAAGTCCCTGACCAAATGAAGCCAATAAGGAAACCTCTGGAGATGTCTGGCCCAGGAAAGCTCTGGAATAAGGCTGGCCAATGAGAAGGGGACACCTGCTCTCAATGGGTGTAGAGATGAGAGGGTCATTGTCCCTGAGGACAGTTTGAGAAGCACAGCAGTATCATCTGAGAAAAGGCTAGAGCTGGGTGTTCAGTTGACACAGGGCATGAGATTTAGAGTGGATGAGACTGAGGATAGAGAAGTGAAATGCGGGTGGTGGTATATGAGGCGACAGGACAAGAGCAGGCCGGAAGGGTGATAGCAGTAAGGGAAAAGTCAAGGCATGTGACCCCAGCTTGGAGCCAGGGAGAAGGGAATCACCTACAATGGTTTCAGCATTTTAAAAATAATAATGAGACAGAGTCGAACTGTATAGCATCAGGACTGGAAGCCTCAAACATATTTGAGAGTCCACATGTCCTCAGAAGTCCACGTCTCTAAATCCTTCTTGGTACCAAAAAAGACCAATGGCAAAGTAGCCAGGAGTTGTCACAATTGAGACAAAATGATGGCAACCACGCCAAAAATCACCCCTGAGCTGCAGTCAGGCTCCAAGAGGGATGTGCAATTATATTCTGTGAAGGGTGAGTCCAAGTCAGTAGGGGCTGGACCACTGGGGCTGGACCAACCCAGACCCAGGCAGCAGACAGCATAACTCAGAGAGAGGCTGGGCTTGAAAGACAAATCTAGGGCTGGAGAGGCAGCTCATCAGGGAAGAAAGTCCACTGAGTTCACACACACACACACACACACACACACACACACACACACACATCACACACACCACACACACCACACACACACACACACATCACACACATCACACACACACACACACACACACACACACACACATCACACACATCACACACACACACACATACACACACACTAGGGGAAAAGACAAAACCAAACTTAGTAATTCATGCCTACAATTCTAGCACTCAGGAGCTGAGCCAAGAGGGTTGCGATGGTTTTGAAGTCAGCCTTAGTAATTTCCAGGCCAGCTTATACTATAAAATCACACACACACACACACACACACACACACACACACACACGTTGAGATCATGATGGGAGGACGTGCAGAGATGAACAGCCACACTAGTGGAAGCCCATGAACTGTGGACTAGTGGCTGTGGAGCCCCCATGGGACTGGACTAGGCCCTCTGGATATGGAAGACGGTTGTTTGGCTGGAACTGTTTGGGAGGTACCCAGGCAGGGGGATCGGGATCCATCCCTAGTGCATGGGCAGGCTGTTGGGAGGCCAGTGCCTGTGATGTGTGACACCTTGGTGCAGTGGGGAAGGGCTTGGACCTGCCTAGGCTCAGTGTGCCGGGCTCTGCTGACTCCCCATGGGAGACCTTGATTTGGGGGATGTGGTGATGTGGGGTGGCTTGAGAGGGAGGGCTGGGAGTGGGAGGAGAGAGGAGGTGGGATCTATGGGTGGTATGTAGAGTGAGTAGAAAATTTAATAAAGAAAAATAAAAAATGAGACGCCCCTCATTTCCAAAACAAACAAAATCACCCCATTAAATAAAATAATAAAATATAAAACCATAAATATGTGGCTTAGCCATTTTAGCTGGCTTGATTTTAATTGTTAAATTCCACAAATTTTTTAACAATGGTTCAGGGCTGGCAAGATGACTCAGTCAGTAAAGGGGCTTGCTGCTAGGCCTGACAACCTGAGTTCCATCCCCAGGACCCACATGTCCTCTGAGCTCCACACACATGCACAGACAGACATGCACACAAAACAAGAATGAACAACTGAACTAAGAATGTAAAAAGAAAAAATATTCCAGCAGGAATGAACAAGAGAAATTCCTCACAGAGGAATTTCTGTAGCAAGGCTGGAGAAAGTAAAGTGCCTTGTCACCTCGGGGTCCCTTTACAAAGTGCAGGCAGAACAGAGAAAGGCGCAGATGCCCAGCGCTGGGTCGCCTGAGCATATCTTTTTGTGTAAGGATTAGACAGGAGGGGACATCCATGACCACAACAGTTAGAACTATCCTGTTTTGGAAGATAGCTGTTATCTCTCTCATCTTGATTTATTGAAAGGCCAGGAAAGCGCCGGAGTTTCAGTTTTGTGCAATGGGACATCAGCTGACTGCTGCTGACATTTTGCCTGTGGTCTGGCTGCTCCAATGACCTCCTTCACACTGACTTAATTGCAAAGACCAAAGAGGCAAGAGTGTCATCAACAGCTGTGTCTGTGTGTCTGTGTGTGTGTGTGTGTGTGTGTGTGTGTGTGTGTGTACCTCTGTGTATGTCAGTGTGTATATGTGTTTGTATCTGCCTGCCTCTCTCTCTCTCTCTCTCTCTCTCTCTCTCTCTCTCTCTCTCTCTCTCTGTATGTGTGTGTGGGGTGTCAAGGACTTTCCTTGCTAATTATGAGTCCACATGTTCACATCCCTAAGTGTCATCCAAGAAAAGTGCAGGGGGAGCCTAAGTGGGGTGTTGAGAGACAGATCTCTTGATGGGAAGAAAGGATTTGAAGAGCTGAAGTAATGGTTCAGTGGTTAAGAGCACTCACTGCTCTTGTAGAAAAGCCTGGTTCAGTTCCCAGCACCCACATGAACACTCATAATTGTCTGTAATTCTAGTTACAGGGGAATCAGATGGCCTCTTCCAATATCCATGCACACATAAGCACACATATAGTACACACACACACATGCAAGCAAAACACTAATACATGTAAAATAAAATAAATAAACCTAAATATTTATTTAGCTTTTTTCTTGAGACAGTACTTCACTCTGTAGCCCAGACTAGACTCAAATTCATGATCCTCCTGCTTCAGCCCCTTCTGAAAATGTACTCAGCCTGAAAATGTTTTTTTTCCACCACCCCGCTCCAGCGTGCGCGCGCGCGCACACACACACACACACACACACACACACACACACACACACATGAGACAGGGTCTCACCACGTTGTCCTGGCTGGCCTGGGACTGGCTATGTAACCATCCTGGCCTCAAACTCATAAAAATCCTCCTGCCTCTGCCTCTGAAGCACTGGGATTAAAGGTGAGTGTTACCATACCCTGTAAAAAAAATATGGTGGCCGGGTGTGGTGGTGCAGACTAGTAAAAACTATGTAAAGATGGGCCATAAGAATTAGAGTTCAAGTTTAGTCTGGGCTACAAGGAACCTTGGGGCAAACATCTACAGATCTGAGTGTGGTGGCATGAGTCTGTTACACGGGGAGGTTAAGGCAGGAGTTCTGACAGTTAAAGGCCTGCTTGAGAAGCTTGGAAAGACCTTCTGGTTTGTCGTTTGTTTGCTGTAAGTACAGAGGGCTGGGCGGACAACCTGGTGGTAGAGTGCTTACTTATCTTCCGTGCTGGAAAACAAAGCATATGACAAAAGCTGGATCTTCTGTGCCTGGTGAAAACTGGGGGTAGGTTGGGGGGAGTAACTGTTTTCAAATTAAAATGCCTAAATTCATTCTTCTTCTGTTGTTGTTGTTTTGAAGCAGGGTCTTAGTAACTACACCTTGCTGACCTGGAACCCACAGTTACCCAACTGCAGTGCTAGGACTGTTGTGTGCCACCATACTCTGCCCCTAAAATCATGTAAATTCTGTCGTATATTAGGTCTTTGTGCTTTTATACCTTAACAAAAGAGAGGAACCAGGGGTGCACAGGCACATGTCAGTAATCCCAGAATTTGCAAGGTAGAAGCAAGGGGATCAGTAGTTTCAGGTCACCCTTAGCTACACAGCTAGTCCAAAGCCAGCCTGGGCTAAAGGAGACCATCTCAAGAAAAATCACCTTCCACAAACAAAAACAAAAGGGAGGACACAGTAGTATTTGAGAAAATGAAGTGTAGAGTCATCTAAGTTGTTCTTTGTAATAGGGAGATCTTATCACAAAGAAAAACATTTCAAAAAGAACCAAATTGTCTTAGGGTTTCTATTGCTGTAAAGAGAGATCATGATCATGAAACTCTTATAAAGGAAAAACATTTAATTGGGATGGTTTACATTTTCAAAGGTTTAGTCCATTAATATCATGATTTGACATGGTAGTATGCAGGCAAGGAGAAGTAGCTGAGAGTCCCTACATCTTGACTTGCAGGCAACAGGAAGTGATTTGAAACACTGGGTGTGGCTTGAGCATATATGAAACCTCAAAGCCTTCCTCCACAGTGACAGACTTCCTCCAACAAGACCACACCCACTCCAATAGTGCCACTCCCTATGAGCTTACAGGGGCCAATTACATTCAAACTATCATACAAATGTTCATGAGAACCACTGACCAGAAACTGACTTGTTCCATAACTTCCATTTGTTCCTCAAATCTTCCCAGTGAGTGCCATGACCCAGATAATATCCTAGGTCCTAGAGGGTGTATTTATAAACAAAACAGGCAAGTCACTAACATTTCAAAATTTATATTCCATTTGAAAAAGATGACAGTTAATAATTTTAATGGCTAACTGAAGAATCTGAAAAGCATACAAGAGAAAAACACAGTAGGAGGGAGAAAAGGAGAGTAGCAGAGAAGGGCAGAGTGCAGCTGGCTTCCTTCCCTCCAGAAGACATAATATGAAGAGCAGTGCCACTGTTCTTAGAACAATTCTGGAATAATCTACTGTACACTTACACCTAACACACTATGAGTTTGATCCCAAGCGCCAAGCTCAGCACTCAGGCAGCTTGAGGCAGGAGGATTGCTGGGAGCCTGAGGCCTGACTAGGCCACATAGTGAGTCCCAGTCCAGCCAGAGCTATAGTGAGACTCTTGGGAGTGCAGCTAGGAGATAAGAGAGAGGGGAAGGGGAGAGGGAGGGAGGAAGGGAGGGAGGGGGACAGAGAGAGAGAGAGAGAGAGAGAGAGAGAGAGAGAGAGATGTTCAGAGGGGGCTGCAATGAAACATGACCTTTGAGCAGAAATAAAAAGGCCAAGAGGATGTGAACTAGATACCCAAAGGAAGATTGAGACAGGAGAGAAAGATGGGACATGGGAAGGAAACATCTTAATTGTTGGCTTAAAGTCAATAATTTTAATACAACTAACAAAAAACGTTTTTGTGAATACCATGGAACTACTTAAGGTAAAAATGTGTGTGACTTTTGAGTTTAACATTTTCCCTTCCTTATACAAACCTATACTCTTCTTCAAAGTTCACAAACAAAGTTATAAACCACATTTACAATTAAACCATTTTCTTTTTACCTGCTTTTCTTTTGAGATGGGATCTTGCTGGATAGCCTGGATAGCCTAATACTTGCTCTGCAGACCAAACTGTCCTTGAACTTCTGGTCCTCCTCCCGTCTCGTGCTGGAATTACAGCTGTGTGTGTGTGTGTCTGTCTGTCTGTCTGTCTGTCTGTCCCAGGATGTCCTCAAACTCACAGAATTCTCCTGCCTCAGCTTCCTGAGTGCTGACAATATACATACGCACCATGAAACCTGGCTTGAAATGTCTCAATCTCCATATGAACTACTTGTATTAAAAATCTTTTTGGCCTTTTTCTTAAATTTGTTTTCATCTTATCAACCTGCAAAGAAAAGCAAAACAAGGCAGGAAACAAAGGCCAAATACATGTCATGTTTTATCTTCATGAGAGTAGTAAGTGTGTGTCTGAAGGTCAATGGAGCTGGGTGGTCATTTTAAGAACTTGTGTTTATTCTTAGAAGCAACAAGAATTTAATGGAAGCCTAACTCTCTGAAAACTACTGACTGGGGCAAGCCAGCCAAGCCAGGATAGTGACTGACAGACTCATACCAGATTCCAGGCTAGAGATGTGGTAAGAAGTCACTGGACTCTGGACATGTTTACCTTTCTTTTGTTTTCTTTTCTTGGGTGTACCTAAAGAAGAGTGAACACAATTTGCTAACAAAGTGGACAAAAAGCCTTGAGAGAAAGAGAAAAAGCCGCTAGCTGATAAAACTATAAAGATAATCACTGTTCTTCTGATGCCATGGACCTACAGATGTTACAGATGTATCACAGTAAACAACATCCTTTCCCTACAGAAGATACAATGTAAAATGAAGAGGAGTGTCACTATTCTTAGAACAATTCTGGAACAATCTACTGTCTCCTGCCCCCACATTTCTGCTCAGGGTTACTGAAGCAATGCCACAAACATGCCAAGAAATTCAGTCTTCCTCCCAAAGACTTCCAAAGAAAATCCAAACCAAACATTTCAACTACATTAGAATTACCATGCCCAATATAAATCTCCAATATATTCCCATAGGTTTATTTTGCTGTCAGTAATTTTTGATTAGTACTAGGTCATCAATTTTTTTTTTTGAGTGCTGTAAAGAAATCAAAACCATTCTTCTGAGCAGTATCCTCAAATGAATGATGTTTTTTAAGAATTTGTTTCTTTTTATTAGGTATATGCATGTGAGTGCAGTTGCCCTAGGTGGCCAGAGGCATTGGATCCTTCTGGAGCTGGAGTTACAGGCGACTGTGAGCCACCCAACATGGGTGACTGGAACTGAACTTGAGTCCTCTGCAAGAGGAGCCCTACTCTTCACCACTGAGTCACTTCTCCAGTCCCTGAAGATGAGTCTTTCCTTTTTTTAAAGATTGGTGTGTGTGCGTGTGTGTGTGTGTGTGTGTGTGTGTGTGTGTGTGCGCGTGTGTGTGCGCGCGCCCACATCTCTTGCTCATATGTATGTCTATACACATGTGTGTCTGGTGCCCGTGGAGGTCAGACAAGGGTCTCGGAGTCCCTGGAACCAGAGTTATGGACAGTAGTAAACTGCCATGTGGGTACTGTAAATTGGACCTGGACCTCTGCAGGAGTAACACATTTTCTTAACCATTGAGCCATCTCTCCAGCACTCAGGATCTTAAAAGCAACTATTTAGAATAGGAAATTACCTTGGAAAACATATTGAAGATATGCAAATAAAAGTATTTTAAATCTTTAAAATAGTGTAGCTGTGTCCTCCTCTAGGATTCTAGGAATGGAGGCTGGTTTACATAAACCAGGACTTTGGTACAGAGATTACTCACCTGGGTGTGGTGACGCTGCTGTGGCCCATAATAAATATAATGATGTATCACCAACTCTCTTTGGACTCTATGAAATGTCACTGTCTGCCCGGCAAACAGATTATTAGTTTGGCTCCCATAAATTTTCAGAACCAAAACATCTACATAAGAGACTATCACAAATTTTTAAGAGTGTTTCAAGTCACAAACAGCTACATAAAAACTTCCAGCTGGTGAAGGTTTGGATTTCAGTCAGGTTCTCCTAAAGGGCTAAGCTTTGCAATCTCAAAAATGGGAATAATCATGTTTCCCCTAGAGCTGTTTCTAATGTACTTGACTCATTGTTAAAAGATGTGTGTGTGTGTGTGTGTGTGTGTGTGTGTGTGTGTGTGTGTGTTGGGGCATGCAAGTGTTGATGGAGCCCAATAGAGTGTCAGATCCCCTAGGAATGGAGTTATAAAGGTTGTGAGCAATCCACTGTTGGTGATGGTAAGTGAACTTTGATCATCTGTAAAAGTAGCAAGTGCTCTCACTCAATCCCTCAGCCCCTTCATTCCTTAAATGTATCTACAGAGGGATACAGTACATTCCTTGGTGGTCACATTCCACTGAGTGTTACTTTTACTCTGAGTGATAGGAATACTCAATTTATGTTAGTAAAACAACTACTGACATTGTGGAACCCTGGAGATGGCTCAGTAAGAGCCACAGATAATTTCCAAGACCACAAGGTGGAAGGAGAAGACCACTCTGACAAGTTGTTCGCAGAACGCCTACCACTTAGCTGTATTCCTTTAGCCTTTTAACATTCTATTGTATTCCTTTCTCCCTAAATTATTAGGATTCAGTTAATATTTATTTACAAAGTTTCCAAAACAGTGTCTTGGAATAGCCAAGGCTGTGTATGTTCCTCCTTTTAAGACTGGCCAGAGAACCAATGGATTTAAATTTGTATGTGGTAGGCATAGAAATAAAAACTGCCTTACCTTCCCCAGCACTTCCTATTTATTAGTTGCTTGATGTTTTCGAGGCATTTAGCATACTTCAGATAACAATGAATGCCCAGTTAGAAAACAAATTTACCAATACATGTATTCTTCAAAATACGACCTTTGTTTGAGACAGGGTTTCACTGTGTAGTCCTGGCTAGCCTGGAATTCACTCTGTAGACCAGGCTGGCCTCAAGCTCAGAGATTCTCCTGCCTCTGCCTCCTAGGTGCTGGCATAAAGTGATGCGCAACCACGCCCTTCCAAAATTTTACTTTTCATAAAGTCAAACTATCACATGCAGCCTAAAGAGGAGGAAGCGTTCCCCTTGGGCATAAGAGCTGGGTTAGGGAGAGGCTTAGGTCGCTGGACTTCCTTCAAGGTCGGCAGTGAAGCCCTCACTGAAACCTTGAGTCACTTGGAATTATAAAAAGGCAGCAACGGTTTGGCTCAGTTCCCAGGAGGCCCTACAGTAGTCCGAAAGTGCTCGGCAACAGAACCCACAAGAAGCTAGCAACCGAGACCCTCGGACATCACGCGCCGCGCGCGCCCGCCGCTGGGCGGAACCTGGGCGGCGCGCGCTTCCGGTGCGCGCTTCCGGCCAGTGGCGGAGCGCGGGGCGGGGGCACTGCCGGCTTCCAATCGCGCACAATGAGACGGCGCTGAGCGCCGGAAGTGGGGCCGAAGGAAAACACGGAGAGGAGCCGGGCCCGGACAGGAAGCGGCGGGGGACCGCAGCTGCGCTGGTGAGTGCTCCCGGGCGCCGTCTCGTCGCGTCCCTCCCGGACTCACCTCCGGGCTGGGCCCTTGGGTTCCCCCGGCCCCGAGGAGCTTACTGCCCGGCCCCGAGGTACGTTGGCGCCGTCCTTCTCGGGCTGCCTCGGCCCGGCTGCGCGCCCGGAGCCCTCGGGTTCGAGTCCGTGTCTTCACTTTGTGTCGGGGCTTCGGCCCTGGCCGGGGGGACCCCGAACCCTGTCAATGGCCGGGTGCTTCCTGCTTCCTAGTCCCCACAGCGCCTTCAGAGCCAGTAGTGCGGGGCCGCTGCCTCCATCGCCTAGGGACTCCGCTTGTGGAAACTGAGGCACACAGGGGTGGGGCAGCCGAATGGGGAAGGAAAAGGAGTGTCATTCTGCGGAGGATTGTGGTTGGTGTCGAAACCGGACTTGTCTGGGGCTGGGGACTAAGAAATCGGGTAAGTCAGCTGGCGTTATCCCTTGGTCGCAAGCTCGCCCCTGCAAGTGGTCGCGCCGGGTCTGAAGTGAAAAGTAAAGCAAAGATAGGGGTTGATTTAAATGAAATTTGTTCACATAGTTTCAGCTGCTTTGACACTTGAAAGTAATTGCCAACTCTTTTTTTTTTTTTTTAATAGACTTCGGGGAGTTTTGTAACAGTGTTGACTTAGGATGTTTACTTTGAAGAGAGATATTTTTGTTACATAGAAGCTGACCAAGTTGCTACACTAGTTTTTGAGGTTATAGAAGCGCCTTTGTACTTAGTCAAAGTATTAAATGACTAGTTTTTTTATGAACGATGTAGGGCTAAGCCTCCTAACTTCTAGAATGCACTAGTTATTAGCGATGTGATAGCAGTTTTATTTTTTCATTTTTATTTTTATTTTATTTTATTTTTTTGTTTTTCGAGACAGGGTTTCTCTGTGTAGCTTTGCGCCTTTCCTGGAACTCACTCTGTAGCCCAGGCTGGCCTCGAACTCACAGAGATCTTTCTGGCTCTGCCTCCGGGGTGCTGGGATTAAAGGCGTGCGCCACCACCTCCTGGCTAGCAGGTTTTCTTTTTTAAATGGGGAAAATAAGTCTTCAGGGCATCAGTGTGTTACTTTGAGTATTTGGTATGATGGCATTTTTAGTTTGTTTTTCCTAAAATGCTTTCTTCCAGGTACAAAGTAAGAAAATTAAAGTTCAAGACCATGGGAGATACAGCAAAACCTTACTTTATAAAGCGCACTAAAGACCGTGGAATTACTGATGATGATGATTTCAGAAGGGGTCATCCCCAACAAGATTATTTAATAATGGATGATTATGCTAAAGGCCATAGCAATAAAATGGAAAAAGGCCTTCAAAAAAAAAAGATAGCACCCGGGAACTATGGGAATGCCCCCAGGAAAGGACCATATGCGGTTTCCAGCAATCCGTATGCATTTAAAAACCCAATCTACAGTCAGCCTGCTTGGATGAATGACAACCACAAAGATCAAAATAAGAGGTGGCTGCCTGATGAACTTACTAGTAATGCAGATAGCTGGAGAGAGTTCAAGCCTGGACCTAGGATTCCTACCATCAGCCGGTCAAGGAAAGAATCCTTTCAAGAAAGTGAAGATTGCTACCGGTGGCAGGAGGGGAGAGGCTGCAGAGCAGTTAGGCGGCTGTTTCAGAAGGACCTCACCAGCCTGGAAGCCATGTCAGAAATGGAAGCAGGAAGTCCAGGTATGGTTCAAGTCTCTGGGTTACATGTCTGTATTTTTTTTTCCATCCAAATAAGTTTTGTTATTTTTCAGTAATGAGCTATTTAATATGATTATGTTAGGGTTTATAATGCTATATAATTGGGTGACTTCAACATATTTCGGACATTGGGCCACAGAGTAGGGTACTGTCCCACAAAATAAGTATGGCTCATTTTACATAAGTAAACACTTTATAGAAGAGGGTGGTCATATACCCTTGGAGGTCATACTGTAATTTACGAGTAATGTGTGTATTTTCACGTTTATAATTTTAATTTTAAAATGTTTTCAGAATGTGCATGACAATTTAAAACTAAAAATATTTAATGTGAAGAGAGGGTATAGGCTGCATATATTCCAAAGAGAGGGAGGGAGAGAGGAACTTTGGGGAAAAAAGGAGACGCCGAGTTGCTGTTTAACCAAATTCACACAGGGCCAGGGAAGTTAGAACACAAGCTTTACAACAGGATTTGGGAAACAGGTAATTAAAGACCGACAATGTAATAAAAGTAATACTGCTCCCTTGAGAAGAATCAAAATCTGTCTCTTTTTCTATAGCCAAGACTAGCCTTGAACTAAGTGCTAAACTAAGTACTTCATTTCTAAGTAACTTCACATGTTTTATAATAATTATACAAAGTGTTTGTGCATTTTTCTAAAAGGTGTAAGTGGATGTTGTATAGCAGTTATTTCTCAAAACAAGAAAGTTATTTCTATCTAATTGACGTATTTACTGAAGTGAAATAAAAGTTGTGCATTGGATGTAAAAAAGTAAAAACTGTTTATAGTATGAAATTGGATTTAAAAATTTCCTTTTTTTTTTTTTTTTTTTTTTTTAAGACAGTGTCTTAATGTGTAGTGACTGGCCTGGAACTTACTGTGTAGACCAGACTGGCCTCACATCCATCCCCCTGCTTCTTCATCCTGGACTAGGGTTTAAAGAACCATAAAAAGAACCATTGCCATACTAATCTGTGAACTGAACAGACTAGAAAGGCTGTTGTGTAGGATGCCAGGGTGGCGTAGAGCCACAGTTCTGCAGATTGGGTAGCTGCAGTTTGGAGAGGTTAAAATCGTCCAGACTTGTTCATGCAGTGCTGGTTGGAAAAGTGAAATTCAAATGAAACAGAAATCAGGATTCATTCTGTCACCTGTGACCTCAGGCTTGTAGGACCTGGAATCCTGATAAGGAAATTGAGTATATATTGGTGGTTTCTGGGCTTTTGGTTTGTTGGGTTTTTTGGTTGTTTGTTTGTTTGTTTTTTTTTCTTTTTTGTCTTTTGTTTTTTGTTTTTTAGTAAGTTTTGTGCATACTTTAAGTATTTCCATATTATAGCATCCATGTAGGTGTGGGTACTAAATTACATTTGTTGTATGGAAATTAAAAAGTTAAGATACATGTGTGTTACATGCTTGCAATCTCAGAACTAAGGATAAGGTGGGAGGATGGAGAATTTAAGGCCAGCCTGGACTTCATGGCAAGACCTTGGAGAGGGGATGATTTTTGAAAATCATTTTTAGGTCAGGTGTGGTGGCCCATTCATATAACCATAACATTTGGGAGGTGGAGGCTGGAAGATCAGGAGTTGAAGATGAGCCTTGGCTCCCTGAGTGAGTTCCAGGCCAGTCTAGGTTTCAAGAACAAAATAAAACAAACACATGAGAAAAAGGAGGAAAGGGGACTTTTAAGAGTCTCATACTCTACTGACTGAGTTGGATGGGCTAACTTAAAAAGAACTTTTAAAATGGAGAGTTAAGCCAGGCTAGGTGGCACACACTGATATTCCCAGAGTGCAAGAGGAAGAGGCTAGCAGATCTGTGAATTTGAGGTCAGCCTGGTCTACTTAGTGATTTCCAGGCCAGCCAAGGCTACTTTAGACCCTGTCTAAAATTACTACTACTAATGATGATTTATTTCTAGATCAGTGTTTTGTAGATAGAAATATTAGGGACTGATTGCAGACTCAAACCCTCTTACAGGTGCTCTTGCTCAGGAATAACTAGGGAGGTGCCTCAGCAGGTGTGAACAGGAGTACAGTGTCCTGTATTTGCAGAAGCTCATTTAAGTATGTATATATGTATGAAGTACAGACATGAGTTTCAAGTTGCCAAGTGAAGAAATTGATAATTTCCCTTGAAGATCTTCATAAAGGAAACATAAAGGTTTTGTGTAAGATTACATACAATAGTGAGGAGCTTAATTTGATGTGTAAATTTGCAGTGGGTGGAAATGATCCTAAGAAAGATCATTAAAGGGACTAAAATGTCTTAATTTTTTTTTTTCTTTTTGAGACAGGGTCTTCTGTGTAGCTCTGGTGAGCCTAAAACTCTCTATGTAGATAAGGCTACCTCAGACTCAGAGAGATCCACCTTCCTCTGCCTCCTTGTTCTGGTATTAAAGGGATGCACCACCATGGCCTGCAATAAGGATCAATCAAACTATGAGAAGATATGATAAAACTTATATTAAAGCTGATTTTTAAAACCTTAAGTACTGATTTTTTTTTTCTCAATTCTACATTATTGTCCCTCCCTTAGCCCTCAAATGTCTTAATTGGCAATGTAAAACATTTGGGGCAATGTCATTAACAGGCTGACTGGAAACATCCATTCAAATATCCATTCAGTTTCCTCTGTGACTGGAGTGCTGTACCCTATGCAAATAAGATGTGAGGGACTAGGAAAGCTCCCAGGCAGCTGGGGTTGTGACAGGCCAGGGAGCCTGGAATCTTCCTGTCAGTGGTTAGAGCCTTGGGGGCCGCTTTGCCGTCCCAGAGCTGCTCCAGGGAGCTTTTCTCACAGTTGGTGCCTGCAGGCCTAGATAGCCTCTCAGTGTATGGGGATTTCTTTTCACTTTGCATTCTGCCTTATTTTAAATTGCAGTTTAGATCTTTATTTTACCTTGGCCCTGGGTCCTTAGGCAAGTCACTTAATTCTCTGAGACTGCTATTGTTACTATCTGTACAATGGGGCTAATCTCAGCATTGTGTGGGGTTACTATAGGGATCAGAGGAGGCAGGGCACATAAAAAGCACTTGCTTTCCTTATGTTGTGGGATGAGATAGTGATGCTTGCTGTTGACATCACTCAGCACTTGGTTCAGCTCTCCCTTGCCAAAAGGAGTAAGTCATGGTCTTGGCCCTCTAGCCTCGGTGTCCCAGTATTATAGCAAGAATGCACTACTAATCACAGCTGCAGCTGATAATTACTATTTGATGGGTTGTTTCCCCCAGGCTGAGGATCAGTCTTAGTGCCGGTGTGCATGTTGAGCAAGTGTTCTGCTATCTAGTTAAGTTCCCAATCTGGCAATGGAATTCTCAATTTTTTTGTAAGAATTTATTTATTATTATTATTTTTTAAAGATTTACTTGTTTATTACAAATACAGTGTTCTGTCTACATGCCAGAAGAGGGCACCAGATCTCATTATAGATGGTTGTGAGCCACCATGTGGTTGCTGGGGATTGAACTCAGGACCTCTGGAAGAACAGCCAGTGCTCTTAACCTCTGAATCATCTCTCCAGCCCATTATTTTTATGTGTATGTGTGTGCACACATGGATGGGTGTCTGTGCACCATCCATATATAGGAGCCCATGGTACCAGGCCAGAGAGGGCATCAGGTCCCCTGGAACTAGAATTACAGATGATTATGAGTCTTCTTAATTGCTGAGCCATGTCCAACCCCAACAGTGGTATTCTTTAAAATTGGAAGTCCTGTATTTCCTTTTTTACCTAGAATTCTTTTCTGTAATTAGCCAGTGTATTGCAATTGCTATACTGGTAGTGAGTATCTCCAGAAGTGGGGGAGAGACTGCTTTATGCAAGATCTTTTCTAAGCACTAACTTATGGAAAGCCAATGAAAACAATTCCATCTGTTTAACCAGAATTTTAAACAAGATTTATTTTATTATTTTAACTTATGTAGGTATGTCATGTGTGGATGCCTGCAGAGGTTACATGGGTGCTGGGAACAGAACCCAGGTCCTCTGTAAGAGCTCATTCCACTGAATCATCTCTCCAGCCCCTCATTCATAATTTTAGCTTGAGAATATCATTTTAGCCCCATGTTACGATTAGCATCCATTGTCTTTCAGAACCCGATAGGAGTCCCAAGGCTGCTTACCATAGTTTTTAAAGTTAAGTCCCACAATTCTATGTGCTTCACAGGTTGAAGAGCAGTTATCTTGAATTTATGTATTCACTCTAAGGATTATAGAACTAACAAAGAATTCATAACACATTTATTTAGGCTAAACCTCGATTTTTAACTGCTAATTGTTTTTTCCGGTGTGGCATGTGCTCAGTCTGTCGGTGGTATGTTTAAAAAACAAAAGCAAAAGTGAAGTGGGAATTGTGTGTTCTCACTCAGTAAAACTTTGGCTTGAATTTTTTCTTACTAATAAAGGAACTCCAATTATGATTAAAGGCTAAATTTGTAGCTAACTGACTTTATTCGAATCACATAAGAAAATGATCAATTTCTGAGTTCTCCAGGTACATGCAATATTGTCCATTCTTCCCTACTGAGATTCTTCACTTAAAAAATCAAAATAAATATGAATGCTTTTTTATTAAAACACCAGGTACATTTACAATTTGGTTGGAAATACTATGTATGTACATTATATATCAAGTGTATTAGAATTACAGTTATATCTGCCTTCAGCGGAAGACTTTTACTGTTACATAACTGTGCTCAGCAGCCTAATGTGGGAGGAAATAAAATCTAATTGTATAGAAAAAACAAATCTTTTTCATTGCAGTGATTTATGTGGATGGGTGAATGTGGAGAGCCACCTTCCCTATTGTTTAATGTTCAGACATCACATATCCTATCATTGAAATAAGTTCATATGCGCTTGGGATAGAACATGGGGTCTAGCACTTGCCAGAATATGTGAGGACCTGGTTCAATCCCTAGTGCTATGTCTAAGTAAGTGAATTTAAAGGAAGAAAATTCTACATCTTACTTGGAGTGTTGGTATGTAACACTGTCAATATTGTCCCCTAACTTAAGAAACCAAGAAACAGCGGTCCAGACCTCGGAAGCCACGAAGGACTAGAAATGAGGAAAGTGAGCAGGACGGAGAGTTGGAAGGTCCTGTGATCGATGAGTCTGCACTTTCAACAAAGGAGCTTCTGGGCTTGCATCAGGCTGAGGAGCGACTAAAGAGAGACCGCATTGACAGGCTCAAAAGGGTACCGTCTTTACACATACGCTTACTAGGCCGCGTCTGTGTTTTCCTTACACTGTGGTAGTGATCGCAACATTTGCTTCAGTGGGTTAGGCTTTCTACTTCTTGATCCTTGTGTAAGTCTGTGTTGAGGAACATTCAGTGTAATTTAAGAAAATCAAGACTTAACTGCCATTGTAGTTAGGTGAAAATGACTGTCCATTTTGAAAGTGATGGGGGAAACCATTATTCTGCCTAATTTTGTTTCTCTAAATGTTTGGAGATATATCTTCTTGTCAATATTTTCAAACTGTAGCGACCACGAAATTGCCCTACAGCCAAGTACACCTGCAAGCTGTGTGATGCTCTGATCGACTCCATCCCATTTGCTCATAAGCACATCAAGGAGAAGAGGCACAAGAGGAACCTCAAGGTGAGTCTCTGCAGCTGCTGTCTCTGTGGCCTTCCTGAACCCTGTAGACACTGAAATCAAACCACTTACTGAATTTAGTTTCGCCAGCGTACTTCTCCACTAGTCAGCTGTGTTTGCTGGGTAGCCCTGTGAATATCCCCAAGTACAGAGTTAGGATGTAGGAAGCCACTGGGGAACCTAGGTGTTCTTTCAATAAGGTGCTTCAGCCAGGTGGTGGTGGCGCATGCCTTTAATCCCAGCACTCAGGAGGCAGAGCCAGGTGGATCTCTGTGAGTTCAAGGCCAGCCTGGGCTACCAAGTGAGTTCCAGGAAAGGCGCAAAGCTACACAGAGAAACCCTGTCTTGGAAAAAAAAATAATAATAATAATAATAATAACGTGCATAATGTCTGTTGTATTCTTGCCTGCTCCTTATTATTCATATTAAGCACATAGAGTGTGTGTTAGATAGGAAGAAGACATGTCTGAGATAAGGAAGACTATGAAGGGTCCAGAACATTCTGTAGGGTACTGTCATGGTGAAAAGTGAAAGGTCACTGCTACCTATGAGTCCTTTGTAATCCTACTGTTGATCTTACAAGGAAAAACAGGAGGAAGAGCTGCTCACCACGCTGCCCCCACCAGCAGCCTCCCAGATAAATGCAGTTGGCAGTGCCATTGACAAAGTGGTGCAGGAGTTTGGTTTACACAGTGAAAACTTGGACCAGAGACTAGAGATTAAGCATGTCATGGAAAGTGTGTTCCAGCACAAACTACCAGGTATTTTCTAGATTTGTTTTTCTATTTAGCATCTAAGGATACCTCATAGTTAAGTTACTTTCACCTAATAAGAATTAACTTATGGCCGGGCACAGGACTGCTGCCTGTAATACCAGCTTATGGAGGCTGAGGTCTGGGGCCCAAGCTTGAGGCCAGCCTGGGCTACATAGCAGTCCCTGTCTCAAGAAACAAGACATCATGAGGACTTTTTTGCTACATTGCAAAGCACCTATTTTTAGTGTTCTGGTGGTGGTGGTTTTTTTGGTGTGTGTGGGGGTGGCAGCGGGGGCTGGGGAGGTGGGGTTGAGGAGCATTCATTTTGTTTCGTTTCCCTTCTTCCAGTGTGCTAGGCTGGTCTGAAATTTGCTAAGTAGTCCAGGGTGACCTTGAACTCATGAATCCCCTCCCATAGTTTCTTGTATGCTTGAATTACAGGCATGTACCACCACATGTAGCTCGTGTGTGTGTGTGTGTGTGTGTGTGTGTGTGTCTGTGTGTCTGTGTGTCTGTGTGTCTGTGTGTCTGTGTGTGTCTGTGTGTCTGACTTTTCCCAAGGTAACCAAAAACTTACATGCACTGTCATTATACATCTCTTTTCATTATACATTTTAATGTGTGACTAATTTTAATACAGTTGAATATGCCCTGTTATTGAGACACTGGGGTTTTATGTACATTTGGTTAATTATTGTCTGAATTAACATAGGTTTTTCTGTTTGTTTTGCAGTACTGAAAGCAACCCAGAGCACATGTTAGACATGTGCTCTGATATTGGCTGAACCACATCCCCAACTGTTTTTATTAACTAGCCTTATTTATTAGACTATTATTTGTAGCACTAGAGATTAAATCTAGGACCTTGTACATACTAGGTAATTGCTCTATACTGAGCCCTAGTCCAGTTAAACAAAGAGAGGTATCCTGAAGTAATTTTTAGGTTATATGTGTCAAAATAAAATTCTATTTAAATCTACACAAAAGAATTGTGTAGAAACTGAGTTTTGGAGCCTAGTACATATTATGTGCTATTGTTTTGTTTACTCTTGCAATGATTTTCCAGATTTGTCTGTCTTTTGCTTCTTTCTAATTTTAGATCCATCAAGTTGTGGGGATAACTTTGTGGGGTCATGCTGTCTGTTAACATTTAAGACTGGCAGACTCATCCCACACACGCTTGGCTGGGCCTCTGTAGGCAAATGACTGAAGTAGCTTAATCGGCTTTTGAGTCTTTCCTGAGGCAGAATTGCCAATGAACAGTGGACAACCCCTTCTAAAAGCCCCACAAGGCCCCAGCCCTTGGGAGGCTGAAGGATGAGGATCATGAGTTCAAGGCTACCTGGGGCTACCTAGTGGGATGGAGAGGGACATCAAGAGAGGGAGAGAGAGAGTTAGAGTCATTGCTTAATTACCTTTCATTACAACTCTAAACTATTCACACTGAAAAGTCATGCACATGATGTTCTGTGACAATCAACCAAAATTAAAAGCACTTCCTCTTTTGTTTTTCCGTCCAGACAAGTCTCACTGTGTAGCCCTGTTTGGATTGAAACTCACTAAGTAGACCAGGCTGGCCTCAAATTCACAGAGATCTGCCTGCTCCTTCCTTCCAAGTGCTGGGACTGAAGGTGTGCACCACCCCACCTGGCAGCACTGTCTCTTTAAGCAAGGTGCGGGTACAGATGTAGGTCACCTGTGCGTTTTTATAGCATTCAGTTTCAGTGCTTGCTTCCATTGTGCCAAAAACACCTTCACCATCAAGGGGAATTTTTTCTTTAAAAAAAAAAAAAAAAAAACCTAAATGATTTATTGACTTCTTGGGTTTTAAGAGTTTTCTGTAACAAAGTATATTTTACAAGCAAAATTTACTGAAGTTACAAGTGACTAAGAGACACCTTTGTAAGGAAATGAATATGTTCTGTCCTCAGCCTTTCAAATGTGGGGACTCGAGTGTGAGCTCCCCCACATCCATCTTGTCACATTTTAAATTATTCTGTAATACTTCTGCAAATGATTTTCAAAACTGGTTGTGTTATGTTAAAGGCTTTTTGTTCATGCTGTGGTGATTCCTATTAAAAAGTAGCTTTAGAGGAGGGGTTGGGGATGTAGCTCAGTGGTAGAGTGCTTGCCTAGCAAGTGCAAGGCCCTGGGTTCAATCCTCAGCTCAAAAAAAAAAAAAAAAAAAAAGTAACTTTAGAGCCTCATACAGTGGCAATTCTAACACCTAGGAGGAGGTGGAGGCAGGGGCATTAGGAGTTCACAGTTATTCTCAGCTATGTAAGTAGTTAGATGCCAGCAGGGCTACTTGAGTCCTTGCCTCAAGTCCTGTCCCCTCACAAAAATGGCAATATTAGCTGGGTGCAGTAGACAAGCCCATAGTTCCAGCTTTGGGGAAGATGAGGCAAAATGATTGACCCAGGATCAAGACAAACCTAAACAACATCAAGAACCTCTACTTTATAGTGAAACCTACTCTTTATAATAAGTTAGAGCTATGTATGCATTCAGATATTAGAAAGAATTGCTTGTAATAGCTCATTGAGTATACTGTAGGGTTTAAAACCAGGTGTTCTTTTCAACATCAGAACTTTAAAAATCATTACAGTTTTCTGCACAAGATGTGAGCATGATCATGTAGGAGTCTTTATATGCTTCAAAGCTCATAGCAGGTTGGCTGAAGTCCAGTGAAAAGCTGAGCAAATAGCTTTGCAGTCCTCCTTTATGAGTGTCTGGTCTCTATGGTCTTGCTTCTATGCATAGCTTTGATTGATGGTTCTGTGTTTTAAGTAGCAGTGTTTGGTTACAGCTTTTGAAAGATTTTACTATTTGTGACTCCCATGTGCTTACTTATTTCTAGACTGTTCTCTTAGGCTGTATGGATCTTCCTGTAGCAGACTCGGCTTCAGAGACTCAGATGTGAACATTGATGTTCAGTTTCCAGCAATCGTAAGTACAAAATGATCTGCTGGACTTTGCAGTCACAAAGAATTCTTTTGTTTAGCTTTTAAGAAAAGTTTTATATTTACATGATTGTGTGAACTCATGTACCCTTCCTATTGTGTGTGTGTGTGTGTGTGTGTGTGTGTGTGTATGTGTGTGTGTATGCATGTGCGCGCGCCAGGTGCATATAGATGCCCATGGGGGCCAGAGAGGGCATCATCTCTCCTGGAGCTTGTGAGCCACCTGATGTGGGTGCTGGGATCTGAGCTCTGCTCCTCCAGAAAAACAAGTGCTCTTAATTCCTGAGCCCCTGTCTTTATTTAAGCTTATTTTATTGCTGAGTACATGGGCACATTTGTGTGTATTTTCAGTTGGCTGGGCAGACCTGCATGGTCTTAGAATATCAAGCCAGTTGGTAATTTGGCTCCTTATCAGAAGCACATAGATCTTGGTGTCCTTATCTTTTCTGATCCTCTCAAAATGTACACAGCAGCCACTTTCTTAATGGAGTGACGGGGACTCTCAGAGACATAGGGGCGAGGCTTTTAGATTTGAGAATTCTCAGGATTTGATTGCTGATCAGCAAACATAATTATGAGTCCCTCAGGATCACGTGGGTTGTAAGGAAGTCAGGCCCTCCTTAAGACAGTTTGTCATAGCTCCTTTCTGAGGACTTCAGCTTTGTCTAGTATCAGCCTGCTATGCTTCACACTGACACAGGCTTTTCCAGGGAGCATGCTTGAGACTCGTGGCTGTCTGATGGCAAAAAGTGGAAATTCTTTTAAATGTGACCTGGATGTGAATATATTTCGAGACTTAAGGTATAGCTGTGACAGTTCTCCCTGAGAATTTTCATTTTTATGTCTTCTGTCTTCAGCTTCAGAATTTTATTTTTTTTACTTTACAGATTTTTTTCATGCTTATTTTACTACAGATCTTTCCTACTTACTTGTAAGCTGGTTTTCAAGGCATATGGATCTTGTGAGGGTGTATATATGTCTATGAATTCAGAAAGTTTAATTCTCTTCATAAAGCCAACATTACTATGACAGGAAGGCAGATGTTTAAATAGTGTGTATTTGTAAATATTCATGATGTGGAAACCTAATTAACTCCCAAATTCTCATTTTATATATAATAATAATAATAATAATAATAATAATAATAATAATAATAATAAAAAAACTAGTGATGGACCAGAGAGATGGCTCAGTGATAAAGGTACTTGCCCCCAAGCCTGATGATTTGAGCTCAATCTCTGGTGCCACAAACTGTCCTGTGGCCAAATGTATTCCCCACACAAAGGCATAATGAATACATGTAATTTAAACAGTAATTTGACTTTTGAAAAGAACCACACCTAACCTCATGAAGGAGCACATCTGTAATCCCAGTACTAGAGAGCTGGAGACAGAAAGCTCAGGACTTCAAGGCTAGCCTCAGACAAAGCAAGCTTAAGGCAAGCATAAAGTGAGGAACCCCTCCTCCTGAGACACACACACACACACACACACACACACACTAGCTATACAACCCTACATTTTGGTGAAATATGATTCCCAAAGACATGGGTAAGTCAGAACTTTAAAGCCAGAAGAAACTTAGATTATCCGTTTACCCACTCTGGTTCCCAATGGCTTTTTTACAGTTGGTCTATGCTTAGTTTAGTTTTTTGTTAAAAATATAGATTCTGAGGCCAGGCATGGTGGCACATGCCTTTGGTCCTAGAGGCAGGTGGGTCTCTATGAGTTTGAGCCCAGCCCTGTCTACATAGTGAAGTTCCAGGTCAGCCAGAGTTACTTAGTAAGACCCTGTCTTTGAAACAACTACTACTAGATTCTGAGTTGGACTCCTTGTTGGTCTTCCTCATAGCCTCTCATTCCTTTCTGTGCTTGATACTGTAGCTACCTGATTAGGTAACCCATAGATTCTACTGCTTTTTAAAAAATTTATTTCAGTGTGCGCGTGTATGCATGCCTGACTGTCTGTCTGTCTGTCTTCATGTGGGTATATGCACGTGAGTGCAGGTATATCTTCAGAGGCCAGAGGTATTAGATTCCCCCCCAGGAACTGGAGTTATAAGTGGTTGTGAGCTGCCCAATGTGGGCAAAGTCAAATGTTACTGTACAGCCTTCAAGCTCCTGTACAACAACCCAAGCACAGTTCTGTGGAAATGCACCCTCTTTGTGGAAGCTAAGTCTTCTCAGAGCTTGTCACTCAGCCTTGCTTCTCTGCATGGCTGTTACTATAGTAAATAACTGAGGAAACAGCTTACCTCCTGAGTGACTTTGACCTAATAACAGTATGGTATCAGCAAGAATTTAAGAACCCTTGAATTGGGAGGGTGGCTCACACCTGTAGTTCCAGCATTTGAGAGCAGTGGTAGGATTACTGTGAGTTTGAGGCCAACCTGTGCTATAGAACAAAACCCTGTCTCAAAAAACAACAAAGACTAGAGTGACGGCTCAATGGTCAGTGTTCATGTTGCTTTCCTGAGTACCTGTGTTTGGCTCCTAGCTCTCACATGGTTATTTTACAACTGCCTGTACCGAGGATTTGAGACCCTCTTCTGGTCTCTTCAGGGAGACACACACACACACACACACACACACACACACACACACACACACACACACACACACAAATAAATGTGGAAATAGAACACCTCAAACCAACGACATAAGGAAAAGATTTAAGGATCCATTGGAGAATTTGAAAGGGCTTTGGTCCGATGTGGAACAAAGATTGGAGAAAGGGATGTTAATGATGTTGGAACCATGTAGCTGTGTGTTGCAACAGTGTTTCAGAGTGAGGGGAACATTGTTGCAGTAAACACTTTCCAACCATCACCACTACCTCAAGAATGAGTTTGTATGCAGTTAACTTAAGCAAATCCTTTACCCACACACAAGCCTCCTCATGGGCTCTTTGTTGGCCTTACACACAGGCTAATGACTATTTTCTTCACCTGTAGCAATGTGCATTTCTTATTTGGAAAGCAATTTGGGGAACTTCAGACTGTATTATACCAGAAAAACAAAAGTGCTGAGGGATTATTTCATGTATTCATTCATTTATTTCCTAGATGTCTCAGCCAGATGTCCTCTTACTTGTTCAAGAATGTTTAAAGAACAGTGGTAAGGCCAAATTCTTCCACATTTTGCTTCTGATTTTGTCTTCTGTCTATAAAATTGAATATATCTTACTACCAAACTGCAAATAGGAAGTTCACTTTTAAAAATTACTTATATTAAGGGTAAAATCCAAAGCAAAAATAAAAGTAAATGCCTTTGAACTATTAACTAGAGTCCAGTGAGCACTCTGTAGGACCACCAGTCAGACAACTGTTAGTCTGACAACATTTAGGATTAATGAACCCTAGACTGAGTTAAAAATGCAAAATATATGACATTTACTCTTGGAGTAAGCTCATAGTGATCTGCTTTATTGCGTGGTTGAAGTCAGCATTACAAATGGCAAATAGATGTGGCCCCACCCTGATTAACAAACTCAAAGACCATTGTTTCCAAATGGGCTCCTCAGTTGTCTTGTCCAATCCAATGTCCCCCTTGGGGCTTATGGCTTTTCTCAGTAGCTAGGCCTAATCAGATGATACTTCCCCTTGAGTTAGGCATTCTTATTCTCTCTGTTTTTAGAAACATTTAAACATTTCATCTTGTTTCAGTCAGTACATATTTTGACACTATTGTTAGTAGCTTTACATCACTTTGTCCTTAGTCTCTCGTACATATTTCTAGTTATGTTGTTCACAGAGCGTTCAAGTGGTGCTTCAACCAACACTGCAGTCTTTCTGATCAAATACTAGCTTTGAAAGATTAGGACTTGGACTGTGGTGATTTGATCTTGTCCTCTCTTTCTAAGTCACCTGAGGGGTGTTTGTGGCAGTGGCCTCTCAGACCCACAGCTTCTCTTAGGCCTCCCCAGATTTGTTTTTCAGAAAGGTTTAACTAACCTGTTTGATTGTTTTTCCTCTCTCCACAGACTCCTTCACTGATGTTGATGCTGATTTCCATGCCCGGGTGCCCGTGGTGCTGTGCAGAGACAAGCAAAGGTCTCTGTCTTTAAACTGCTATTTATTTCATATGATTTATCTTATTGGGTTTATTTTGAGATGAAATCTAACTATATATAGCCCAGGATGACCCTGAATTACTCTGTAGCCCAGGATGGCTTTTAGTTTATGGCAGTGTATTTGCTGCTGTGCTAGATCGCTGGGGTGTACCACCATGCCCAGATTATCAGATTACCAAAGTCACATGTACTATGTTAAATCTCGGGTTAATTTATAGAATTGTAAATTCCTAATCTGGCTATTACTTGTACTTCTTACTGGCATTTTTCCTGTACTTTTATTTTAAGAAGAAAAGGACAATAAAATGTTGGAAGCATCTTAGCAGATTTCAGCTAAACTGGCCTGATTGAATAATTGCTTCCTCTCAGCACCTTCTTTGCCATAGTTTTCAGTAACATTTTTGGCATCTGAGATAGTGGTCAGTGTGGCCTCACATGTGCAGCTCTTTTCCCTGGGAAAGCACTGCCAGCACCACTTACTGGGAGCTTTGTAGGCTGTGATGACTCTTCATTAAATAAATCCCTTTGGCTCTCAGGAGAAAACTCTTGTACCATTAGAATGATCAGAGCAGACCTTTGATGATACTTTTCCGTTCTTGTGCTCTTTCCAAAGTATTTTTAATACTCAAAAATACTGCCAGCATTTTTTAAAATCCAGTTTTGGGGTTGGAGATATGCTCAGAGGTTAAGAGCACTGACTGCTCCTGTAGAGGAGCTGGGTTTGATTCCCAGCACCCGACTGGCGGCTTGCAGTCACCTAGGACTCCCAATTCCCAGGATCAGATGCCCTCTTCTGACCTTCTAGGAAACGCTGCATGTACATGGTACACAACATACTTACATTTATTCAAAATGGTCACACACATAAAATAAATCAATCTCTCTTTGAAATCCAACATCGTGATTTTAAGGTCTTTATTCTTTAAGTTTTATTGTTGTTAGTGTAAACTTGATATAGAAGACCAATCCCTATTTAACACCATTTTCCTCTTTTCCCTCTCATCTTTGCCCTTCCCCCACCAGTGGTCTTCTTTGTAAAGTGAGCGCAGGAAATGAAAACGCTTATCTGACCACAAAGCACTTAACGGCTCTTGGAAAACTAGAGCCGAGGCTGGTTCCTCTGGTGATTGCATTTAGATACTGGGCAAAGGTAGGATTTGGGGTGGGTGGTTGTGTGCAGATTGTTTTGTTTTTGTTGTTGTTGTTGTTTGGGTTTTGTTGGGTTTGTTTGGTTTTGTTTTGTCAGCCCTGGCTGGCTTGGAACTCACTACATAATCTAGGCTGTCCTCTAACTTGTAGCTATCTTCCTGCCGCTGCCTCCTGCGTGTTGAAATCACAGATGTGTGCCACCATGCCTTATTTCAGATACTGTGTATAGGTATCAAGAGAGTGGATGTCAGAATATTGGACTAGACACTTTAATATACACAGAAGGAAAGCTCAGAGTTTCTATTTTAGTGTGACATTATTCCTTAGAAGACAAAATAAGTTATAGCACTTATTAAAAATCAGATATGGGTCAAACTTGTAGACTATGACCCAAGAAGTTCTTCTTTAACTTCTTTGTGAAGTCTTCTGAGGCATGGTAATGTTTGAGGCTTCTGACACCATTTCCAATGACACACTCAGAGACTCCAGGATGTCTTACAGTCCCATAGTGTTGTAGATAGGTTGTTGAACTGCAGTGTCGGCGTAAGTGGTCCCAAATGAAGATCATATCATGATGTAAAACTGACAACTGGCCAGGTGTGAGCACACTTGGATAATCTCATTGCTAAGGAGGCTGCGACTAGGAGCTGTCAAGTCCCAGGACAGAGGGATTCATGAACCACAGCTGTACAGGTTCAGCTATGCTGGAAGGTTCACTTCTTGAATCTAGGGTAAACAGGATGCCCAGTTTTTAACTTGGTGAATTGGAAAAACCTTACAGGAGCTGGAGGTGTAGCTCAATGACAGAGTTTGCTAGTACAAGTAAGGCTGTGGGTTTAGTATCCAGCCATCCCCAAACTAATGTCATTAATGTGGGTTTGTTTTTTTGTAGCTTTGTAGCATCGATCGCCCTGAAGAAGGAGGCCTGCCGCCATATGTGTTTGCTCTGATGGCCGTTTTCTTTCTCCAGCAGAGGAAAGAACCTCTCTTGCCAGTTTATCTAGGATCATGGGTATGACACATTTCGGTTATGCCTGATAATGATTTTATTAAATTCCTTATGAAAACAAATCTAAACACTTAGCCAGACCTGAAATATCTAATTATTCTACCAAACTCTCATTACCAAAATATTAGTGTTTGATTACAATACTGATGTCACCCTGTCCCTGTGTAGGGGTAATACTGTTTTAAAGAGTACTTAATATTAGTTTTGAAACAACTCTGAGCTGGGTTTGAATTTTTCATTGAGCTTAATTTTCTGACTTGATACTTGAATTTATTTAGCATCTCCCTGCTGTTTGAGAACCACTAAGACTTTTGTCCTATTTTTATTATTTGTTCATTTGTTTTTGAAACCGAGTTGCACTGTTGCCCGTGTTACCTCAAACATCTGGGCTCAGTTTATCCTCTTGTCTCAGCCTTCTGAGTATCTAGGACCATAGCACTCTATATCTCTGCTTTCCCCCATAGTCTGTAAAACCAAAGAATGCAAACTGATGGTCACCTGAATTGTGAGATGCAGAGTGACATTTCATGTTACCTTTGTGGCAGTTGTCTTTAGCAATGGAATGCTTTGGTCTGACCTGGGGGTACAGATCTGTAACCCAGCTGTGCAGGAGGCTGAACCACAAGGTCTAAGCTTACCTGGGCTAAAGTGAGTTCAAAACCAGTCCCCTTAGGCAATTTAGCTAGATCCTGTCTTAAAAATAGCTTGAAAAAATAAAAAGGTGAGCTGAGGATGTAGCTGAAATGTTGAGCACTTGCCTAACAGACCCCAGTGTTTATACACTGGAGGCTGAAGCAAGAGAGTGGTGAGTTCAAGGAAAGTGCTCAAATAATTATTTAATGAAGGTATTACAATTTGTAACTTGCTAACAAAATAAATTACCTGGTTAAGCAAACAAAACTGTCAACATTTGTTTGGTTAAAGCATAAAGAATCCATATTTTTCACAATATAGAACAGTATTTATAGTATTGCTCAGGCTATGAAGAGCCAAGGAGCCTGGACAAGAGCAGGTTCCTGTGTATTAGCTGGCTTTTGGTTGCTGCAATGGTACACTTGAGAGATCAGCTTAAAGAAACATGCATTTGTACCAGTGGTTTCGTTCTGTGTTGTCCTTTGGCCTTTAGTAGCCCTATATGTACATCATTGCAGTAGGAACATTTAGCATAAAAGACTGTTCACCTCAGAGTGGACACAGGCAAAGAGAAAGAGAGAGGTGGAGGCATGCTATAGAGGTACTTTGATTAGTAAAGAAGCATGAGGGCCCCAGTCAGATCCCTAAAACACTTGTAAAATGTTGGGCCTTGTGCTGTATATTTGTAACTCCAGTGCTGGGGAAACCAACACATGTGGGTCCCTGAAGTGATCTGGCCAGCCAGCGTAACCTGCTTGGGTGGGTGTCAGACCAAATGAGAGACCCTGTCTTCAAAATCAGGGTAGACACCTCCTGAAGAACACCATTCAAGGTGGTCCTCTGGCTTCCACTTGTATGCACGGATGTACCCTTCTGCACCATCCCAAGCACACACACGGGAGAAAGATGCATGAGGTCCCAGTATCCACTTTAAGGGTATGCCCCCAGTGACCTAACTTCTTTCCATGAGGCTCCACCTCTCAAAAACACCATAGACTCCCAGCAAAGCCTTCAGTGTATGGGCCTTTGAGGGACCATACCATTGACTCCAAAGCTACCCAGAGGTGACAGCTGTCCAAGACTGGAGCCTAGCTTTGATAACTTTGCATCTGGAGATGGAAAGAATACACTTACAATAAATGAAAGACAAGAGACACCAGCTTGAGAGACAGTACATAGAGAGTGAAGTGGATGTTGATCTAGAACCAGTGATTGGAGCAGGCTTTCTCGGCCACTAGCCCCCAAATTATTATATGGAGACTTATTATTAATTATGAATGCTCATCCTTATTTTATGCTTTTCCCACTAGCTCTTATAATTTAATTTCACCCGTTTTGTCTTGGGGCTTTTTTACCTTTTTTTCATTCTGTATGTCCTACTTTCATGCTTCATGTCTGGCTGACTAGCCCCAGCATCTCCCTCTCTTTCTCCCTCATTCTCTCTCAAGCCTACATTCCTCCTCTTACTTACTCTGTCTGCCCACCAGCCCTGCATACCCCTCTCCTGCCTAGCTATTGGCCATTCAGCTTTTTATTAGACCAATCAGGTGTCTTAGGCAGGCAAGGTAAAACAGCAGCACATCTTTACATAATTAAACAAATGCAACATAAACAAATGTAACACATCCTTACATAGTTAAACAAATATTCTATTCCACAACAAATGCTAGCAACAGTTATCTGAAATATGAGCGGGTTGTTAGACAACCCTATTTTAAAATGTCAGTGTAGATGTCATGATATACATTTATAATCCCAGCAATCAGGAGCCTGAAGCAAGAAGATTGAAGGGGCCCAATCATTGAATCACTGGATGGTCTTCCAGAGGACCCAGGTTTGATTCCTAGCATTCACATGGTGGCACACAACCATCTGTAACTCCAGTCCCAGGAGACACCAGAGTGTCCGGTCCCAGGGTCCAGAGATCTAACACCTCCTTCTGGCCTCTGTGAGTACCAGGCACATGTCGTACACAGACTTATTGCAGGCAAAATATCCATATACATAAAATAAAGAAACAACAAGTGGTTTTTAAAGGATTAAGAGATTAGAGATAGCTGGAACTGGGAAGAGGAGAGAGTAGAAAACATTTTTAACTAAATGATTAAGAAGTACAAGCTGTCAGAGCCAGGAGGTGCACACCTTTAATCCCAGCACTCAGGAGGCAGAGCCAGGCAGATCTCTGTGAGTTTCAAGACAGCCAGAGCAACACAGAGAAACCCTGCCTTGAAAAAGAAAAAAAGAAGAAGAAGTTCAATCTGTCAGAGTGTGTGAGCTATAGCCCAAGTGTTCACAAGGACATTTGTAGGCTTAATTCACTTCAATGTAAAAAAAAAAAAAAAAGAAAGAAAGAAAGAAAAATTCAAGAAGTTTGAAGTTAAAGGGCAAAATAAGTATGTACTAGGCCTAAGAAAGCAAATGGATTCATGGACTGATAGCAGCCACAGGAGGCAGAAGGGAGTGGGTAGAGTCAGCACTAGCAGGTAGAAAGCAAGCTCACACAGGGAGTGACATGCCAGACCATTTTGTTACCTTTAATCAGTAAGCTTAATAGAGGGATTAAGATAAAGAAATACAAGTTATTGGGAATGAGAGAAAGATTATTGTTTCGGATCTAGTGAGCCTGAGTACATATCAAGCATCACTAAGCCAGGCATAGTGGTGTACATTTGGAATCGCAGCACTCTGGAGGTGGAGGCAGGAAGATCATCAGTTCAGGGTCAGTCTTGGCTATATAGCAAGCTTGAGGCTAGCTGGGCTATAGGAGATTGTCTTTAGATTTAAAAAGAGAGAGAGAGGAGAAGACTTTAAAAACATTTATGATGGCATGGTGGCACCTTTAATCCCAGCACGTAAGAGGCAGAGGCAGGAGATCTCTGAGTTTGAGGCCAGCCTTGTCTACAGAGACTTTTTCTCAAACAAAGAAACAAAGCATTTACTGCATGGCTTTTACTGAGATTGTACAAAGAAATGTCTTCACATACCCACTCCTGATAGTAAGGGCACTGGTGTCACAAAAAGAACTCTGCCTGAGTTGAACTTGGTGGACCTTTCCATTTACTGCATTATTTATAAGAATATTGGTGGCTCAGGCACCTGTCAGCCTTCACCCTTCACATTAGCACCCATGAAACACAGCTAGGGATCTGGAGGTGGCAGTGTCAAGACTCAGGCAAGGGTTACCTGGCCTCCCTTTCTTCCTTCTCTGAGGGACTGTCAACACTACTGTTTTGCTTAATTTGTTGTCTGGTCCTTGTCTTCAGATAGCAGTTCCATGAGGGCCAAGGGTCATGAAATAGCTTCACTACAGCAGAAAGAAGAGCTAGGTAAATTGTACATTTTTTAAAAAAATTTTTATTATGTTCATGGGTGTGTGTCTGTATACAGAAATGTAGGTATTCACAGAGGCCAACAGTATAAATCCCCCTGGAACTAGAGTTACAGATGATTGTAAGCACCTAACATAGGTGCTGGGAATCAAACTTGGGCCCTCTACAAGAGTGCTCTCTCAACTACTGAGCCATCTCTCCAGCCTCAAATGTATGTATTTTATAATAACATAGCACTTTTCAACCAAAGAAAAAATAATTTAGTAGCCTTTCTTCTTCCTCTTTCTCTTCCTCTTCCAACAGCAGCTCACCCATTTTGTGGCCTTGGCTGACATGGAGCTCGCTCTGTAAACCAGACTGACCTCAAACTCACAGAGATCCACCTGCCTCTATCTCCTGGGTGCTGAGATGAAAGGTGTGGGCTGCCATGCCTGGCTGATAGCCTTATTTTTACTAAAGAAGTTGAATTTGACAGCAGACATCTGTGGAAACTATCTGCAGCTAACTTCTTATACTTTCTTCTTGTGAAACATAAAAGGCCTTTATTTAAAGGTTCTGGGGAGAGTTCTATGTAGCAAGCGTACAGGCTGATATGTTAGTGATTCCTTGCAGCTGCCTCAGCACTCAGCATGGGACTGCCCTGGTGTGCCATGGCTGCAGGCACCTAGCCAAGCTCTGCTTTTCCTTCTCACAAGAAACTTTCGAAGCCACCACTGATACCAACATATCCTAGTATGAATTTGTCCTTTAAAATCCTCCTCACACCTTAAAAACAAAAAATCCGAATGCTGATGGAAATTTTGGGAAGCTACCCTCAATGAAATTAATGACCACAAAGAGTGGCTATATTGTGTCTGGTCCCCCAGCTTGGGTTTCTATTTTTTTTAAATTCCATGACCAAAAGTAACTTGAGAAAGGAGTTGATTTTTACCTGAGGGAGATCAGGGCAGAAACAGGAGCACAGGCCATGGAAGAGTACTACTTACTGGCTTATTTTCTATGGCTTCCTTATAGTACCAGGGTTGCCTTTCCAGGGATGACACTGCTTACACTGAGCTAGACCTTCCCACATCAACATCAGTCAAGAAAATGCACTACAGGCTTTCCCATGTGAGGTTTCCTCTTCCCAAAATGCTTCTAGCTTGTGTCAGGTTGATGTAAAACTAGCCAAGATACACCATGACAAAGGCAACTTCTAGAAGGAAGGCTTTAGTTGGAACCAGAACCATTAAGTTGGGATACTGACATCAGGGCATCCCAGCTTTAATGGTGTTTTACTTGTAGTTTCCAAACTATGCTTGGTACCAAGGCAGCTGCATTTCTGGGACATTGGGGATAGACTCCAGTGGCCAAGACTTTCCTTGGGCTTGAGTCCCACACAAGGCATTGGCCAATTGGCCAGGCATCCCTGCTATCACAGAAGCCTCATGCTTAGTAGTGGGATATTGGGTGGCATTACTCTGCCAATAGAAGCAGAGGGTGTCCCCCAACCTACAACCTGAGTCCTCAGCATTTTCAGAAAGCCCTGGCCGTTGTAGTCAGGAGAGAAAAGAGGTGAAGAAGCAAACCTTTCTGTGCAAGTGACACAATTTTTTAAATAGGAAAAAACAAACAAACAAACAAAAAAACTCCTAGAATTAATAAGACCATAGGATACAAAGTTAACATACAAAATTTGGTTGTACTTTTACATGCTAACATCACACAATTGGAAAATTAGGTTTAAAAAATTCCATTGAGCCTTTTGTGCAGTATACCTGTAATTGAAACACTCAGTCTGAGGCAGCAAGATCATGAGTTTAAGGCAATTTGATGACATTAGCAAGACCATGTCTCAAAACAACAACAAAAATTCCATTAATAGTAATGCCAGAGAATAAGTATAACAGAAGATATGCACAATTCCCATCTGGATATTAGAGTGTATTGCTGAGGAACTCTTAGACATATGCAGTGAGGTGCATTGGCACAAACCTACAAACCTGCTACTTGGGAGATTCAGGCAGGAAGATTACAAGTTTGAGGATGGCCTGGGCTACTTACTGAGTACAGGCTACACAGTGAGACCTTGTTTCATAATTCATGCACACAAGTACACACACAAAACAAAACATAGGTAAATGAGGTATACTGTGTCTTTGTGGGCTCAATGTTGTTTTGTGGTGGTCACTTGGTTTTGTTCAAGGTGTCTAAGCAAATTTTTGAGGAAAAGATAAGTTTTTTTAAGGAATGCTAAGAAAAACAATATCCATGGGGAAAAGGCAAACATTAAGCCTTTATACTCCCCAGTGGGTCAGAGACCTACACATGAAAGTCAAAACTGGAATTCTCAGAAGTGAAGTCATAGCAAGAGTTTCTTAGAACACTAAAACTATAATCTATATCAAGTTTAAAAATTAATGAACTTTTTAACTTCTAAAAATTTTGCTGTTCAAAAAACATTGTTAAGGACAGGATAGGCTCTGTGGTAGAGCCCTTTCCTGGTCCTACAAAAAAAAGAAGAAAAATGATGGCGAGCAGAAACACTGACTTGAAGAATGCTGAATGCGTGTTTCTAAGGAAGAGACAGGACACTCCCTGACCTCCAGAGTGTCTGTAGGAGAGTTGTTACAGAACACTGCCCTCTCCGGGCATTCTGGGTGCTATGGTAGAACACCAGAATAGACAATCATGTCATGAGTGTGTATACCGACCAGGGTGAGGTCTTCCTCATGCACTAGTGCATGCTTTGAGAAAAGGAGAAGAGTGACAAGGGAAGCATTAGAGAAGCGACTCTGTGTCCCTGGGATTAGCAGGTGTTAGGAAGGCTGGGAAAAGACTGGCTTCTTGTGAAAAAGCACAGCAGGAAGTCAGTGGGAGTGCTGTCAGCTAAGCCATCCATTGACAACCAGTGCTAGTAGCTGTACGCTCATGAACCCATTCCACAGTTTGCTGTGCTCGTTAACTTGTTGAATTACATGGGATGGTTGTGTTGTCAACTTGATACAATCTGGAATCACCTGGAAGACAAGTTTCTAGTCATGCTTATAAAGGTTGTCTTCATCAGGTTGATACAGGTTAAAGGAGAATCTACCTTCACTTCCCTGCCATGATGGACTATGAGCTAAAATAAACATGTTGTCCCTCATGTTGCTCCTTTCAGCAATAGGGAAAGTAGCCCAGGCATTATGACTAATGAGCCCCATTGTGTAAGGAGAGAACTGTCCAGCGCTCCATAGTGCCTCTCAGAGCTTAGCGCTTCAGACCTTTTCTTCCACCGTGCACAGACATTTTCATTATTAATGAAAAGAATATACACAGATACTTTTGGACTTAATAAAAATTCATGATATCTAATGTTTTTGGGGGGTAGTGATTCTGGGAATTAAACTAAGGGTCCCAGACATGCTACCATCACAGATGCTCTACCACAGAACTTCATTGTTAGCTACTTCTTAACCGCTGCTGTGTACGTGCATGTGTGCCTGCCTGCGTGCATGAGTACAGGTGCCTACAGAGGCATCAGATCCTTTGGAACTATATAGTTACAGGTAGTTGTGAGCTATCATGTGGGTGCTAGGAATCAAACCTGTGTCCTCTGCAAGAGAAGCCAGTGCTCTTATACACTGAGCCATCTCTCCAGCCCTGTTTTACTTTGAAACATTCTTGCCAAGTTGGCCAGAGTCTCCTTGAACTCCTGCTTCCTCCTGAGAAGCTTAACTCCAAGCTGTTCTGTTATGAGGAGGATCTAGATGGTAGTTGCATACCTTCACAATGCTGATAGGAGTAATTCCTGGCATCCTTTGAAAAATTTTAAACACTATGTGTCATGCATGCGCAGATAAATTATAGCACCAGTACTCCCATAGGGGGGCTCCACTTCTCAGGATGCTAAAGCCTAGAGAGATGCCTCAGACTCTCAGGACACATAGCTAGAGGAAGCTAAGGCTTAAGTACCAATGAGTTCTACACTAGAACCAACAACTTCAGATACTAATTATTAGGCTATTTTGTTTTTTTCTTAGGGTTTTATTTTGTTTTGTTTGTTTGTTTCCAGTTTTGTGACAGGTCTCAGGCCTGCCAGGCAAGCAAGTACTCTAGAAGCATGCTGTGCCCCAGGATACTGAAAACTTACTGTGCAAAGTCACCATGGCTTTTGCAAATCAAAACCCTACTCTTTACCCCGAAAAGATACTTAAATTACCAAATCTCAAAGGTAGTTGGTGAACTGTTCTGTATTTTATTTTTGTATTTTTATTCATTATTGTGTGTGGAAGTCAGCAAACAACTTTCAAGGATCCCTACTTCCTTCCACCTTGGGACTGAACTCAGGTTCAACTCAGGCCTTTACCCATTGAGCCATCTTGCCATCTCCTATTTCATGTCTTTGATGAACTATAGTGTGTGTTAAGTTTGTATTCCTATGAACATTTTAGTACCCCCATCACAGAATTATTCATACTATATAGTAAGATATGTCTGATTATTTTTTCTAGATTGAAGAATTCTCATTAAACAAATTAGGGAATTTCAGCCTTAAAGACATTGAGAAGGACTCTGTGGTCTGGGAATACACTGATGACCTCACAGGGGGCGCCACCAGCACTACAAAAGAGGAGGCACCCAGAGAGACTCCAGCGAAGAAGGGGCAGGTCTGTTCTCTCCTTTCTAGTCACAGCATTGGTTCTCCCTGGTCCTGTTGTGGTGTTTATGCATCTGCCTGTCTCCCTGTGCTCTTTGTTTCAACTACCCTTTCTTTTTACACTGCTTGGGTTTTGGAAACAGGGTCTTGACCCTGGAATTTAACATGTAGCACAGAGTAGTCTGGAATTCATGGCAGTCTTCCAGCCTTAACCTCTCAAAGTCCTGGGATTATGGGTATGAGCTGCCTGCCATACATGGCTTTATCTTAACTGTTTTTGAGATGTAGTACAAGTTAATTGTACAAAGAAGTAGGTCTCATTACATACAGTATTTCTCTGCATGATTGTGATATGTTTTGATCTTGTTCATTCCTGTTAGTCTTTCTTGGTCTACCTGTCCCCTACCACTTCTCCTTGTCTGTGTCCCAATAGACCCTTTTCTACTGTCCTACCTTATGGCACTCTTCTGTTCTGCATAGGAGACAAAGTGTGGGATGCTCATATTTGTGAGACTGGCTTATTTTAATGTGATAATCTCTAGTTCCATACATTTTCATGCCAGCAACATAATTTCCCTTTTTATGGACAAATACAATTTCATTTTATTTAGAGAGACTTATTTTTTTTTTCATCTATTTATGAGTACCTAGGCTGACTTCAAAGCATGACTGATGTGAGTACCGCATTCGTAAACGTGGGTGTGTAGGCTTCTCCATAGTAAGCTGACTTTTGAGTGTAGGACTGGGTCATATGGTTGTCCCAGTTTCTTTCTTTCTTTCTTTCTTTTTTTCTTTTTTAAAAAAATTTTTTTTTTCAAGATAGGGTTTTTCTGTGTAGCCCTGGCTGTCCCGGATCTCGCTCTGTAGACCAGGCTGGCCTTGAACTCACAGAGATCCGCCTGGCTCTGCCTCCTGAGTGCTGGGATTAAAGGTGTGCGCCACCACCGCCCGGCTCCCAGTTTATTTTCTTTTTCTCCAGTTTATTTCTTTAAAAGCTCACATGTTTATATTAGTTCATGACTGTTTCACTTCCTTGTCTGTTCAGCCTCTTGAATAAGCAAGTAATGAACAAAGGTTGAAAAATTGACATCACTAATCCATTTATTTATATGGCTTCTTCTATGTGCAGAGGCCTTTTAAAGATACTGAGTAGAACTTTTGATGTAAGATAACTGTACTAGCCATAAAATACTTCTGAGACAGGGTTCATGGTTCAAGCCCAGTGTACACTAACAAGTCATGTTACTCCTCTAGTCCATCGTTTATGCATGCCTCAAAATGAACTATGGACTCCAGTTTCCTAGAACTGGGAGAATAGGGGAGATGCCCCTGACCCTGCTGTCCCTGGACAGCACCATTCTGTTTTCTGTAAAGTTGGTTTTGGTTGTGGGAAGCATCCTAGGCTTTTGAGATGGCATATGTGAATTTGTGTCTCAACTCTGACTTTCTAGCTGTGTGTCCTTAAGCAGGTCACTTAATCTTCCTATAACCCGGCTTCCTCCCCACAACTAATCTTGGTGCCCTCTCCTAGCAGTCACTGTTTCCTAGAGAGTTTAACTCAGTGTCAGGCACGTGGTGAGCACTTGGTCAGCACTAGCTGCTGTTCTTCCTTGGAAAAGAGTATTCTCTACTTTGAAAAGAAAGGATAAAACCAGTGGTGTAGGTACTTAAAGACTGAAGTTCCTTGCTATGAAGCTTTGAAGGCAGTAAGTGAGAGACTTAAAAGTCCTTCCTCAGACTACAAAGTAGATAAAGAGGTGAAATTTAACAAGGCTCTCAGGCTTTCTGTGTCCTTAACTTAGACCATGTCTGTTCCAGTGAGGAGTCTCGGCACTGCCTTGTAGTCCTTCCAGGTGACTTTCATGATTGGCAGAAGCCATGTGCCTGAGATTTACTAGTTAATGAAACAGCATACCACCTACTTTAAAGTGTGGTATTAGAAGGTTGATTGTAGACAAATTTATATACTTCAGATGAAAAATGTTTTATTCATGTATTAAGGAAAAAAATATGAAGAAAAAGTTACTGTTATGTGTCCATTTAATGCTTTATTTTTAAGTTGTTACTTGGAGAGGTTAAGCAACCTCTAGAACATACTTAACTTCCGAGTGGTGGTTTGCTCAACCTCTCCTGATTCTTCCTGCTAAGCAGTGTCACTGGAGCAATCGTGAAAGTGCTCAGGCTTTCAATTCCTTCTTGTAGCAAACGGGAGTTGAACTGAATTACCTCTAAAGAGCATCTTACAGGTGTGACGTTGTGTTTCAGTGATGTTTGCATTTCTTCAAAAGATAGTGCCTGAGAAAAGTGCAGAGAGCAACCACATCTGCCACTGCTTTCCCTTGCTTCTGATTTAATCCTCATCACTGTCCTGTGTTATAGGTGTATCATCCCTACTCTGCAGTAATGATAGCGACCATTTTTTGAACACTGTCTGCCAGGCACTGTGCTAAGCACTTTACAGACACTATCTCCCTCAGTCCTCCCAACAACCCTATGAGGTGGGTACTGTTATCCCCATTTTCCGGATGAGGAATTCAAGTCTTAGACAGGTTATAGACCTTGACCAAGGTCATCACAGCTAGTACCTGGCAGAGTGTGGATTTTAAACTAGGCTTGTCACACAGCCAGTTCTCTTGGCCATTGTCCTGCCTGTGCTGCCAATCACAGAGTGGAGAAACTAAGTTACAGAGTAGCTAGGCTAGCAGAGTCATGATGGGACTGTTCCCCTGTTCCTTTCTATCTTAAGTCCTATGTACTTTTCATTATGTCACATATGTTGTTTGAACTTGTCAAAGTCTGTGATTGACAAACTAGTGTCAGTTTCTGATACTAAGTATTATCTGACTTTAAGACACAGTGCCACTTGGCAGATACCGTGTGTCGGGGCAGTGACAGTGAATTTCTTCTTCCTCCCTGCCTTAGCAGGGGCAGCTCTGAGTCCCCACACCTGCACAGGTGTCTGGCGGCGGCAGCAGCAGCAGCCTTTCCTGAGCACACCAGCAGCCTTCCACAGGGGCCTCTCCGTCTACTGCTGAGACTTCACAATTAGCTGTACTGTCTGCTCCTGTGCTGAAATTCCTGGGACAATGGCTGAGTGTTAACATGCTCGAATCCCAGGGTGCAGTGCTGTTTACCTCTGACCAAATAAAACCTACGATTAGATTATCTAGATGGATTGTCCAGCTCATGGTTTTCCGAAGTCTTCCAGTTTTTCACTTAAGTTTGAGTAATCTCTTACTTCTCAGGCTGAGCTGACATCTGAATTAACCTCTGTGCTCCTTGTCATTCATAGGTTCCATTGACATTTAATATAAAACACCAGCCTTCAGTGCCAGTTGGGCAACTCTGGGTGGAATTGCTACGGTTCTATGCTTTAGAGTTTAATCTGGCTGATTTAGTGATCAGTATTCGTGTCAAAGAATTGATATCCCGAGAATCCAAGGACTGGCCCAAAAAGCGCATCGCTGTTGAAGGTAATAATGTTCAATTACTTTTTATATGGTACCAATCTAACAGCCAATGTTTATCACATTTCTCTTTACAGTTCCAACCAGAGGTAGGCTTGGTCTGAAGGTAAAGTAAACACTAGACTCCTGCATGCAGTGCCTTGGGTTGTAAGGAACCAAGGGCTTATCCTAAGGTACAATGTCTTCATTATCAAGTGACTGGTGAAAGGCGCCCTGAGTCCCTGCTTTGTGAGGTGCTTAGAAATGTTTTCGAAGGTTCCCTGTGATCTGTAGGTTCTTAGCCTCTCTTCTTACCGTCCTCACTTTTGTGTTTTGAAATTCTATCCTCTTAGGAATTCCTGTTGAGGTTTAGTTTTACAAAGATGAGTGAAATATTTTTCTTGTGAAAAATGCTGTTCTTACAGTTGGAAGACTCCAGTAGAGGGAACAGAGAGTTATTTTTAAAGAAGAAAACAGTAACTTCCTCATGAAAACACATTGTAGTGAAGGCTGTCACTTTGCAGAGTCAGCTATCAGATAGACAGTGATGGCCTGTTAGTGTCACTAATGGATAAACTCCTCTCAGCTTTGCAAAGTCAGGAGGTTGGAACCTTCTAGAAATCTTAGCTCTCCTCCTTTAACTTAAGAACAACAGCAAAACTCCTACATGGAAATTTTGGTTTTGCTTGATTTTTTTTTTTCAAGCTTTATGTTGCATAAGATATTTTTTTCTTTTTGCATAAATTCTATGTGCAGTCTTGGGGAATCTCACATTTTAAACCCTCCCCTGCAGTTTCTCTGGCTCAGCTCTTCTGGCCAATTGCCTAACCTGCTGGAGTTCTAGGGGAGGAGAAAAGATTGAGAGAAGTGGTGTCTCCTCCTGGTGCCTCCCTCTCGCCCCTGAAACTCAGGCCAGCCACTTCAGTGATGGGGCCTCCCAGGGCGGAAGAGTGGAGGTAAGCTTGACACACCGCAAGGCTGACTGAGTAGGGTGCAGAGCCACAAAGCCTGTCGGAAAGTCTTCAGTTCCCCAGGGCTCAAGAGCCACACTGATGATATCTTTCCTACCTCCAGTCACTGAGCAACTAGAGAAGGGGTCTCAGTTCTCATGGGTTCTCTGTGGAGAGCAGGAGACTCTAGGAGCATTGCTTTCAGCTCGTAAACTGCTGCCCTCACTCCCACCCGAGTTGTTTTTAATTGTATCTAAAGCATGTAAGATGCATGATCCAGTTTACTATTGTTTGTTACCTGCTTTATCTTTGAAAGTCTAGTTTTAAGCATGATGAAATAGAAATGTATGAAGTGGTGGCTTTCTCTTTTTTTTTCCTTTCTTTTTTTTTTTTTTTTTTTGTTACAGACCCCTATTCTGTTAAAAGAAATGTGGCAAGGACCCTGAATAACCAACCTGTGTTTGAGTATATACTTCATTGTTTGAGGACAACATACAAATACTTCGCTCTTCCACACAGAGTAACAAAACCCAACCTCACAAAGCCTCCTGGTCCCATTACCCATGTTTCAGACCCATATAAAGAAGCAAGAAGTTGTGGCCCAAAGCTCCAAGAGACAGATACTGATAAATTGGGAAAAGCAGCTATGGCTCAAGGTCCTGGTGTTCCCACCTCAGGTTCCTGCAAGGCACAACCACTTACTCTTAAAGATACCACTGAGCAGCTGGGAAGCCCACCAGAGGAGGACATAGGAAGTATGCACATTCAGATACAGCAGGAAAGCTCTGACCGTGTCCAAGCAGAGGTCAGTTGCGAGGGTTGTGAGGATGTCTCAGCGCAGTACCAAGAAACAGGAAGTGACAATGAGAAGGTCAGAAGGAAGGTCAGGCATCTTTTGAGCTCGGATGATCAAGATTTTAACAGCAGCAAGCATCCAGAACTTAAGAACTGTGGCAGCCTTTGTGGTCTCCAAGCAGACAACACTCTGGAGTTGGTAGGGCTCCGGAGTCCTGGCACTGAAGAGTGTGGCAGCTGTGCCTCCTTGGATGACAAGGCTGATATAAATGAAGAAAACACAGAAGGGTCTCTGAATTGCTTCTCCCCTTTGGTCCCAGGCCAGGCATCAGCAGTCATGCACTTTGATGATGATGACGACGACGATGAGGAGGAGGAGGAGGAGGAGGAGCCCAGGCTCAGTATTAACCACACAGAAGATGAGGAGGAGCTTGTTAGTGAACATCAGGGGGATAACAGAGACATTGGGTCAGGTGAGGAGGATGCCCTCTCTGAAGAGGATGACTTAGCTGAGCCTACTAAGGGTGAAGATCTAGAAGAGTGTGGAGAACACATTGGTGGGACTCTGCTCATAGACCTAAACAGAATAAGTCTTAATGAAAAAAGCTTTCCCGAGGAAAATTCACCCAGGGACCAGTCGGACTTCTTCTATGAATTTAGAAAACTGACCTTCACCAAAGGCAAGGTAATGGTTGCTGATGGTCTCACATCTGGGGGACTCTAGATCATTCCAATGGATATTATTTCTGGGTTTTATTGTTGTTATATTTACCCACTTATTACCTGTGTGGAATAGGCATATGTACCATTAGTGTGTATAAGGGAGTCAGTTCTCTCACTGTGTGGGTCTCAGGAATTGAACTCAGGTCACCAGGCTTGGCAGCAGGGGCCCTTTACCTGCTGAGCTGTTAGTCAACCTGATTTCCATGAACAGGTTCTGATGTGTGACCACTTGACCCATGTCCTTCCTTGAGACTAATAGGGGTGTGCATAGGCTACAGACAGTTCACATCCCTTTTCTCCTGACATCACCAGCAGCATGGCCATCTCTCAGGACATTTGGAGTAGTTGTAAATTAGGGAGTATGTGTAGTTAATTGTTTTTTCTAAGACCCTTTATTTAGCAAAGATTTCTCATTCACTTTTATCTTGGTTCATCGTATCCCTGCAGTCCCCCACAGTAGTGTGCAGCTTGTGCAAGCGAGAAGGTCATCTAAAGAAGGACTGCCCTGAGGACTTCAAGAGAATCCAGCTGGAGCCTTTGCCACCACTGACACCCAAGTTCTCAAATATCTTAGATCAAGTTTGCATCCAGTGTTACAGTGAGTCTTCTGTGTTCCCTGGTGTGCCACAGGGGTTGACACTGAGTTATCACTGTCAGCCTTACAGTTAGTCCTTTGAGAATTACATACAGTGTGTTGTGATCATACTCACCGCCACCCCTCCCCCAGCTCCTCCTGCATCCACTCCCCACGTCTCACTACTTCCACTTCCTGTCCTCGTGTTTCTTTTCACAACTGATTCCAGTCTGTGCTTCCCTGTTGTGGGAACCTCCACTGGACTATCATGCCCAGCTTAGTCTCTCCTTCCCTTTCTCTCTAGGGTCTCACTGTGTTATTGAATTCTTGGATTCAAGCCATCCTCCTCTACCTTAGCCTCCCAAATATCCAGGATTGCCCAGCTACCATTGACATTTTTGTTTTGTTAAACTTTTTCAGATAAATAAAAAAGAAAACCGGGCTCCCATTTAAAAACAAAATGGCCCACAGACATTTACATTTCTGCTGGAATTCTAGAGGACTCTGTCAACCCAGGTTTAGCGCCCCTGTCCCAGTTAGCTTCCCTCTCAAGAGCAGTTCTTGGGCTAGGCTCATTGAGGCAGGGTCTCCTTGTGTGGCCCTGGCTGGCATGGACCTCCCACTGCTGGCCTTATGTCTGTGTCCCAACTGTTTTTATTGCTAGCACTGTCTGCTGAGAAGGTATAAAAGTCTAATTTTTGAAGCTTGTAAGTTTTCTTTTTCTCAAAACTATTTTTTTCAGCTTTCCTGGCAATATCAACTCTTTTTTTTTCTTTCTTTTTTTAAATCACTCCCTTACTCATTGTATCTATTTGTTTTTAAACAGAGGATTTTTCTCCAACTCTTGTGGAAGATCAGGCTCGTGAACATATCCGGCAAAATCTAGAAAGTTTCATAAAACAGGACTTTCCAGGTAAGTAATTTTTTTCTTTAGGAAAAGAAAGGTAATAGAAGAACATGTGTATTACGGGCACATTAACTTTAGCAGCGATGGGAAAACCTTGTGGTGAGTAGGATCAGAGTTGAGTTCGTTTATATATCTGGATGGGCTTTGGTCCACCACATCTAGTTTACCAACAAAAAGATGACAGTGTAGGGTGATCCAGTATGCAGGAGGTGAATCCACTTGGAATTAGAGTAAGTCACTACTCTAAACATTTACAGGAGCTAGAGAGATGGCTTAGCTGCTCTTGCAGACCAATTCCAGGGGACCTGACACCTCTGTTCTCTGTGGGTATGTGCACTAATGTATGTAGACACATACACAGAGGTAAAAATCAGTCTTTTAAAGTACAAGCATCGCTCTTGTATTAAATGGTTCACATTTTCCTTGAAACGTTCTTGCATTTTGGTATAAAGTGGTATCTACTAATCTTTCATGTCATATATAGCATGTGTATTTAAGTAAACTGAGAGAATCATTAAGAATAAATGTGTAGTTAAAAAGACATTGGGGTTGGCAGGATGGCTCAACAGACAAATGATCTTGGTGCCAAGCCTGATGATCTGAGTCTAGGACCCACATGGTGGAAGGAAAAAACAGCCCCTGCAAATTGTCCCCTGTCTTTCACATATGCACACAGACACAGTCCATAAATAAATAAACAAATAAATCATTGTGATAACAACATTTAAAGACCTTTATTATGAGATAGGATAGTTAGCAATTGGTATTTTGGATTCATTAAAACAGTAATTAAATGTATTCAGGTAATGAGTTATTACTTGTCATCTGTCCCTAACAGGAACTAAATTGAGCTTGTTTGGCTCCTCCAAAAATGGATTTGGGTTCAAACAGAGTGACCTTGACGTCTGTATGACAATTAACGGACATGAGACTGCTGAGGTACGGTTGCCACGTGAGCACACATGTGCTGTGAACATGTGGTTAGCGCCGTCCTCACTGGCAGAGCTGTGAGGCATCTGGTGTGTTCCCGGGGCATTCCACGTGCAGTGCACCACAAAGCACAGCCTCCGACCCATGCTGACCCACGTGAAGGGGTGTGGAGAGTAGCAAGTGCGGCTGGGCATGGGGGACACACCTGTGATCCCAGCACCTGGGAGCCGGAGGCAGGAGGATTGCTAGAAGTTCAAGGTCAGCCTGGGCTGTAGAATAAGAGCCTGTCTTTAAAAAAAAAAAAAGGCAAAGCATGCCCATTGATTCGGTGGCTTTGCAGGGGCTTTCCATTGTATTTCAAATTGTGCTGGCTGCTCTGAATCCAGACCACCTTCACCAGTGCCCATTGCCTTAGCCACTAGACCAAGACAGATGTCCTCCCAGAGTTATCTATGATGTTAGTTTGCTTGTGTATGGTGAGCATTAACTTGAGTTCAGGACCTAGATTTAAGACAAGCTTGGTCTTATCAGTACCAACACACGTATTTTGGTAGATAATTCTGTTCCCCCTGTTGCTTTGGGAAGTTCTCTCTTGGATGGCTTGGGTCATGTCTGTCAGGAGAGATAGGAGAGTACACCCCATATGCTGAAAAGCAGCTTAAAGCCCCGTTTATTGTTTTGATTTCTTTCCCCTCTTCCTGAAGATGGGTTCTGCTGTATAGTCCAGGCTAGTCTGGAACTCCTGATCCTCATTCTCTGAATCCGGGGATTATGGCCTGTGCCATCATTTCAAGCTAACAGCCTGTTTTCACAGTTTTGTTAGAATAGTGCCACACCCAGTCCTGTATGTGTTCTCTGTGGCTGCTCTCTCTTTTTCTCTCTGATAACAGAGTAAGTCTGGTAAGTGCCTTATGCATACCAGGCGGGGCCATGCACCGAGTCACACCTGTCACTAAGGGACCCTTTTTCTGAATGAAGGTGGCATAGATGCTGTTGATCTGATGCCCAAACTGCTGCTGCTCAGGAGCTCTCCATGGCTTTGTTCTGAGTCGGCATTCCTAGGGCATTTCTGACTTCAGGAAAACCATCCAAAATAATCTACCTGGAATTTGATGAATGGTGTAGAGTGAGATTAGGTCTACCATATGGAAGGACCTATATCTCTTCAACGTTGATTTTCATTAATGTGTTTTATAAACTACTTTTGATAGTTATTTCTAAAGTAAAATTCCGAATATGTTGTAGGGTCTGTACCATCAGAAGGCCTTATGCAGATGGGGATCACAAACATGTTTTTATGTGCCAGAGTACAGTGGAATATGCTTGCATCCCAAAACTTGGGAGGCACAGGCAAGAGGACCTTGAATCTGAGTTCAGCTTGGGCTGCACAGAGAGATTTGGTCTGAAAAACAGCAAAAACATGAAGTATGACTTGGCCAAAACACCATTCCAAATTACTGTGTGACTTTAATTTTGGCTAGTCCCACAGGGAAGTAACCTGAGTTCAGTCACTCTCCACAGCAAGTCATCAGTTCTTAAATAAACTGCATGTAAATCTGCCCAGCATAAATATGAGGAAGGACAGAAGCTCTCTTGCATGTCCATACCTAAGGTATTCTTTCAAGTGAGAAAGTTCTCATGGCTCAAAGACCTTCTGGAAGTTCTGGTTTTGGCTTCTGTTGTACATCCGAAAGGTTGACATGTCTTTAGGGTGTTTTGCATGTAGAGTAACTGACACTCAACTGAAGGGACATAAAACCATCTGAAATTGAACTTGCTGAGGCAGCTCAGTAGGTGAAAGTGTCTCAATACACCTCTGATGACTCGTTCAGTGCCTGAATCCCACAGTCAAAGAAGAAAACTGACTCTTGAAAAGTTGTTTCCTGACTTCCATGTATGCTCTCTTTCATACATGTAACATCCTGACATGTGTATGCCCACCCTCAGTCACACACGCACACAAATAAAAATAAGAAGAGAAAAAGGGTTGAAATGAACCTCACTATCTCTGAAGGTGGTGGAAGCTGTCACAGTGTAGGACCCTGCCTCTTACTTGTTGCCCATTTGCTTCTGGGTCTGACCAGAACCTCACACAAACCAGGCGAGCACTCTAGCACTGAGCTCCATCCCCAGCCCCTCCCCCAAGTCTCACTAAGTTACCCAGCCTGGCTTTGAACTTACTGTGCAACTCAGACATCCCTTTAATTGTTGACTGTTTTACCTCAGCCTCCTGAGTAGCTAAGATTACAGGTATGTGCCAGCAGGCCCAGCTTATTTCCTGATTTAGCTTTCAATTTTCTTGTTTTTGTGCCTTTGTTGCAGGGGTTGGACTGCGTAAGAACTATTGAGGAGCTGGCAAGAGTCCTCAGAAAGCATTCAGGTACCTCTATTTATTTTTCAGAAGTAACTTCTAGTTTTTCTTTAGTGTTTTATGTACTTAGAATTTATTCATGCCAATGAGGAAGTATGCCTTCTCGTTCATAAATATATGTAATATTGTTGTCATTAAAATGTTCTGTAGTCTAATATGGAAGAAAATTGGTAGTAATGCCTGTGTGGTTGATGCTATTTTGTTTTGATTACAAAGCTTATTCAAGGCAGGTGAGAGATTAAAGTCATTTTGCCTTAAATGTGAATCCAACTGTAGACATTGCTGAAAAGCCCATGATACGGTAAAGAGCACACAGACCTGGTGAATTATGTTTGCATCCTTTCTGCGCAACAAACTGTGAATCTTAAGCAAGATGCTTAACATAGCTTGATCTAGTCTCATCACAGATCTAGAAGACTGTTGTAGGTGGTTTCTGAAGTCTTTAGAGCTATAGAATGTGTAGGTCCTACAAATGACCTACAAACCTGAAATGCTCTTAGGGGCAGCTGTGGACCAAAACAGAGAAAGTGTATGATTGTTTGCCTGCTTGTCTGTTGCTGGGGGTAGAGTCTGAGGCCTTGCTCATCAGAGGCAAACACTCTACCATGGAAGTCCAACCCTAGCTCTGCTTTATCATGTAGCCCAGGCTGGCGTCAGACTTCCTCCGTACCTCGTTTCTGGGATTATGGTTTGTACCATCATGCCTGGCTGTTTGCTGGGTAGGGTGGTTAGTTGATTAATTGGTTGGTTTTGGAGGGGTTTGAGAGTTCTTATTTGGGACGAGTTCTTTTTTTTTTTAGACAGGGTCTAATGAAGCCTTGAACTCAAAACTCTTGCCTCAGCCTCCTGACTACCTAAGATCACAGGTGCAGACCACCACACTTAACAAAATACTTTCTTTAAACATTAATCTCTTAAACTTCTGTTCTGAGAGTAAAGAATGAAGGTGAACAACATGGCTCCTGTTCTTGTGGACACACTCATGGGTGCACACACACACACAATGGTACAATTTCCTTTGTATATTGAGAAGATATTTTCCTCAAGTAAGAGTCCATCTCTAAAGATAAGTTTTGTTTAGATTCTCAGATTGTACAAAAAAAGCGAGGTTCCTAGACTTGACAGTTTTCGTTTTTTAGGACTGAGCTGAACTTCGACGTCTGCTGTAACTCGCCCATGTTTGCCTCCTTCCATCTTTTTCTGGATCACTTGGGTTGAGCTAGACTGCCCCTGTCCTAAGCTTCCACTACGTTCAGTGGTTGTTTTTAGAACAGAAATTACTCTGTATAGTCATTTATATAGAGAATTATATGATAGAAAGGGACTACAGAGAATTTAATGGTAACTAAAGGGCTCTGCTTACAAGCTAATGCCTTTAGAGGCAGTCTCCCCAGCTATAGTATTGAATGCCTGCTACATAATTAGAAGTATTGGGTATTTAAGGACAGCAGAAAAGTTAAAAAGGTCTGTGTCTTTCCTTTGGTATTTGGGAGGAGCTGAAGTTTGGCATAAAACTTGATTACAGTGGGTAGAAACAGAAGCCTTTGGAATTACAAAGTGGAGCCAGGGTGACATGCAAGGGATAAGTTTCCGAGGACAGGTTTGTGAGTGTCAAAAGAGATCAATCATAGCAGATTCCCTAATGAGAAAGAGGGGCGTAGCAAATTGTGGAGATTCTCGATCCTAGACTTCCTGCTGGTTCTGTGTTATGCGAATTCATTTTTGCTTGTTGTTTTGGGTTTTTGTTGTTGCTGTTTTTTGTTTTACATTTCTGTTCTGCCTCTACCTACTCTTACTCTAAATCCCTTCTAGACTTCAGCACTGGCATCTGTGCAATCAGCAAAACAGGCAAACGACTGCTAGCCTGATCTATGCACAGGCCAGTGGAGCTGAAGCTGTTCCGGCTTCAGTCTGTGGCCCTGCTCTGCAGGTTACCGCCTGCACGTGCAGTTCCCTAGGATGCCTTCCGTTTCTGTTCCCCCTTATGCAAGGTGAAGCTGAAAGTCCAATTATGAAGGGTCCTCTGCATACCACCATCACATATAGGCCCACAGGAACTGAGTTTGTGTATAGGCAATCTCAAGCATGCATGCATTCCTTCATCTTTGCATTCTCAGGCCACCACAACATTTGAAGCTCAGATGTTCTTCAGGAGTGGTCACCCTGCCTCTGTCCCTGTGCCTCCGGGCTACTATTTGCCAGGAACACGGTTCAACTCTATGGTCCATGGTTCTTCAGTACTTAGGCCAGCACATTGGTTTCTTTGTCCTCAAGGATAATTCTTCTCAGTTTTTCTCCTGTTTCTTATAACACATTTTCCTTTCCCTTGGGTCCGTTTTCCAGCCCACATAGTGTCATGGAAGGGCCCTGAAGCCTTTTTGTGCCATTTTCCTTGCTAGGTAAATGACTTCCTCCTCCACTACTTCAGCATGTTCAAAGTGTGGCTCAGGAGGTCTTCTCACCACTGAAAGTCATTGCTTCCCTTTCTGTTGCTTGTTTTAGCTCCATGGTGACTGCTGTGTCAGGCTGAGATAATGGCTCATAGGTCATTAGTCAGATGGAAAGGGTAGTAGAACTCATGTATGCAAACTCCAGTAATTCCTCTGGAAACAGCCCATCTGGCACACACTTGCAGCTTCTCATGAGCTAGTTGGTTTGTGGAGGACTGTGGATTTTTTTGGTTCTTGTGATTCAAATATCTGTGTGTTTAATAGATACAGACTTTGCCAGGCATTTTCTAGTTTTTAATAACAGACTTTGTTGCTTAGTTGTAATGAATACAATGAGGCAGCTCAAGTTAGATTTTGTTTATCCGGGATATTAGCATGAAAACCATCTCTACCCAGTTGTTGTGTTTAATTATGCATCTTGCTTCCCTCTAGGGTTAAGGAACATCCTGCCCATTACAACAGCAAAGGTGCCTATCGTGAAGTTCTTCCACCTAAGAAGTGGGCTAGAGGTAGACATCAGCTTGTATAACACACTGGTAAGATGTCCAGGGTTTTCCCAGCCTGTCTGTCTGTCTGTCTTTTTTTTTTTTTTTAAGTCTTTCTGTTTGCTTGCTTCCTTCCATCTACTCTTTGTTTTTGCAGAGGCTGGGAGTGGGGGTTGATACAGGGTTTCATAGTGCTGAGGTTAGTCATGAGTTTGCTGTGCAGCTAATGGTGACCTTGAATTTCTGGTCTTCCTGGCTCCACCCCACAAGTGCTAAGATTACAAGCTCATACTGCCATGCCTGGTGTTGCAGGCATTTTCGTCAGGGAGATAGAGGAATGGATGTCTTTTTAAAAGGAAGCACATAGAGAAATGAGGCATTCATTTCATCCTTCTTTACCCCATCCTTTTGGCTACTCAGCCTTTGTCCCGAAGGGCTGAAGATACTCTCTGCCCTCGTTTCACTCTCTCTTTGGGAAGTAGTTGGGTGCTTGGTGTGTGCCTTGTAGTATTCTAAGGCTGGAGCTGTGGGGAATTCAGTAGCCTCCCACCCCACTCCATTGTCTCTGAGTTGGTAAATGCTCATCAGTTTAGGTGTGAGAGTGTGTGTGTGCACACATGAGCCCAATTGAAGATTCACTTCAGCTAAGGTCACAGTAGCAGGTTTGTCTCTCTGACTTGAACTTGACTGTAATTTGGTTTGTGTTCTATGCTCTCCTTTTTGGCCTCACATGTGGCTGCTTCCAGACCCAATGGAACCTGAGAGGGTTTTACTCAAACGATGCCACAGGGAAAGGGCATCTACTTAAAGGAAACTCCTTATTTTATTACTGCCTCCATCTCCCAAGTGCTAGGATGACAGGCCTGTGTCACCACACCTAGTAACATGCTTGTTTATTTTAATGGCTTTTCTTTTTCAATTTATTCAGACTAAAGATTTATTAATGAAATCAGAATTACATATATTTGTCATCTCTTAGATTAACACAGCTTATCTCAGGGAAGGAAGGAAGGAAGGAAGGAAGGAAGGAAGGAAGGAAGGAAGGAAGGAAGGAAGGAAAGAAAGAAAGAAAGAAAGAAAGAAAGAAAGAAAGAAAGAAAGAAAGAAAGAAAGAAACTTGTAAACTAGGTTGCAGTTTTGAACTTTTCTAGGTCACAATGTCTTCAAAGCCCCATGGTGCCCTTTTCTTTTCAATAGGCTCTTCATAACACAAGACTCTTGTCTGCATACTCAGCCATTGACCCCAGAGTGAAGTATCTGTGCTACACCATGAAAGTGTTCACAAAGGTGGGTGTACTGCTGCTTGTGGCTCGTCTGGAAATTGTTCTGCACTTGCAAACCTTTTTGAAAGCACAAGTGTGACACTACCACCCTATACACACAGTGGGCTAGCTTGGAACTTGCTGTATAGACCAGGCTGACCTCAAACTCACAGAGATCCTCCTGCCTCTGCCTCCCAAGTGCTGGGATTAAAGGCGTGTGCACCACCACACTTGGCCTTGATGTCTTAGTTTTTCATGATAATCCTGCTGTATGTCCACTACTTTCTTGAGTTCAGTTTGATTTAGGTAGGGTTGGTTGCTTTAGTTGACATTTTCACTTTTGATTTTGTATAGTCCTCAAATGAAGTAGTGGTACCAGGGTGACTGACTGCAGGCTGAGTAGACATGCTCTTCACAGTGTCATCTCTTCCCTCTAGATGTGTGACATCGGTGATGCGTCCAGAGGCAGCTTGTCATCCTATGCGTACACTCTTATGGTGCTATATTTCCTTCAGCAAAGGTCTCCACCTGTCATCCCTGTGCTTCAAGAGGTACCCACAGGGGACTGTGTCCTCTGCAAAACTGGGCTTTCTCTGAGCCTCTGCTAACATGCTATAGTTCTGTAGTTGAGTTTTTAACTTTTCCTAGGTGTCTTGCTATCAATGCATTAGTTTTTCATTCTATACTAATACTTTTTAACTTAATTTCAGATATACAAAGGGGAAAAGAAACCAGAAATACTTGTTGATGGCTGGAATATTTACTTTTTTGATCAAATAGATGAACTGGTAAGTATTTTAAGGTTAAAGATTTTCCTAAGCCTTGACTAAAAGTTGGCCAGTTCTATGCTGTAGGTGACCATGGTATAGAGTTGTCACATCTGTCTGTTGTGACAGTGAAGACTGGCATTCACAAGTGTGAATTAAGCTAAGTGCATTTATAGGCACTGTACCTGGGGTTTCATCAGTGTCAACTGGCTCTTGGTGGTAACTATTCCAAGGGAACACATTTTTGTTGTGTGATTCTTCTAAGACTTTGTGTGATTCTTCTAAGACTTTGAGTTCTGTCCTGCTGACTGTACAGCTCTTAAGCTTCTTCATAGATTCTCTGCCATCACATTCTGAGATGCATCATTTAAACTCTTGAGTTGTGTCTACGTCCTAGTCAGAGTAGAAGCTAATAGATTCATGTAAATGATGTTTTAAAACAAAAAAGCCAGGTGTGGTAGGGTATGCCTTTAATCCCAGCACTTACAAGGCAGGGTCAGGTGGATCTCTGTGAGTTCAAGGCCAGCCTGGTCTACAAAATGAGTTCCAGGGCTTCATAGTGAAACCCTGTCTCCAAAAACAAAACAAAACAAAAAAAAGTTGAATGAGAACTTACACAGTTACCTTTTTGTGTATATAAGCCTGTTGATAGTCCAGGTTTTTCCTCCTGGGGTACAAATGCATACTGTTGTTAACACTTTATGATGGAGTGACAGCTCTTGTCCGCTTCTGTCTCTAGCCCACTTGTTGGCCAGAATATGGAAAAAATACAGAATCTGTTGGGCAGCTGTGGTTGGGTCTTCTCCGATTCTATACAGAGGAGTTTGATTTTAAGGAGCATGTAATCAGCATCAGAAGAAAAGGTTTGCTTACGACTTTTAAGAAACAATGGACCTCAAAATACATCGTTATTGAAGGTATGAATAAAGTCAAATTAGAAGTGAGCTGCTGGCCTAGCATGTGTGAGGAATGATGTGCAGAGCCTTTCAAGTAGAACACTGAGTCTAAACTAAGAGCCCTGGCTAGTCACTGAACTGCTGCTGCCCAGAGTGTGCAGTGCAGTAGCTCTGTTGAGGCCCACACCACCCTCAAGGTTCATTTTTAACTATATAATGTCTCCAGGTGGGGCCTTTCATGAGTACCAAAGTCTTTGTTCAGAAAAACACACCTTTCACTAATTAATACTGGACTCATGCAGGAGAATAAGACAGCAGCAGAAATGAGGCAGTTGAGGTAGTGGGATGTTGAACCTAAAATGAATCCTCTGTCTACTTCTAATTCTTGTGGATTGTTTTGGTTGTCATAGGTAAGTACATGAAACATTTAACACTTAATGTGTAAAAACTAATGTGAAGTTCCACAGCTTCTGATTTGAATGCCTATTCTAACCGTATAGAGATTCATTGAGTTGTATAGACTTTGGGTCTCGTTAATTTTGGTGTGTGATGTTTTTATGTATTTGCAAGTGTCTTTTTTTATAATAAAGTTAAAGTAACTTAAGACTAAAATAAAACTAAGACTTTATTGAAGATTGGAGAATGCCATTAGAAATGAATTTTTAGAATTTTACTGTTGGGGGAAAATTTTTTTCTTGTAACAATTTGTCAGTGCTGACAAAAGGGAAAGGCTTTTTCTAGCTGGTCTGATGTTCAAACCTATGATTCCAGCACCTGGGAGGCTGAGGCAGTTGAATCAGGTCACCCTACTGAATCCATAAGAGCCATTGATTTTTTTTTTGTTTTTTTTTTGAATGCCGAATGCCGTTTATTGAAGGAGGGAGGAGGTCTTAAATACAGGCTTATAGCACAATGGGAGAACCCCAATGTTTTATAATCTTGCATCTAAGCCGTTAACGCCCAATGTGCAAGATACACAGACAAGGAACTTCACTTAAGCATTCAGAAGGGTGGAATCTCGAAGGAAATTAGCATAGGGAGGATATCAAGGTCAAGGTCAGCAAGCAAGGCAACAGTTACCCAAAACAGGGGCCACGGACCTATAGGTACCCCCCCCCCCTTTATTAAAAAATGAGCTTCTGACTTAGGTTGCATGGGACATCAGCAGGTCACCTTACCCGTCATAGAGATACCTGTTCAGGCCACACAGGCGCTCTGTCTTAGGTTGGTGAGTGCCCCCCAGGCATTACCCATCTCTAAATACTCCTTATCATACAGGGAGCCATTGATTTTTATAGTTAATTGTTTCTAACTGGTAGGAATTTAATTTTTAAAAAGACAAAATGAAGGTTAAATGCTTTAATGAGCTGAGAAGTAGCTGAAAAAATATCTTCTTGATCTCATAGGATCCATTTTCTTACCATGAGCTAGTATCTAGATGGTGTATAGACTTTATAATTACTTCATTTCTTTGGGTAGTGTTGGATGCAGGGCTATGAACTTCAGCCTGGGCTGTGGGTGGGGATTTAGCATTTTGGATGCTTCTGTCAAAGCAAAATTAGTGGGGAAAGGGGTCCTCTCATATTACCATGTCTTTTGCTGTTGTTCAGCATACTGAGTGAACTAAAAAAAGGGGGGAGGGGGAAGGGCAGAATTGAGAGTGTGGTGGCCCACATGTAATCTCAGCCCTGAGAGGAGGACATAAAACTCAGAGCTGTCCTATCTCAGCTTCTCAGGCACTGGAGTTAGAGGAATGCACACCATGCCTGGCATGGTAGCAATCATTTCAACACTATGGTAGCTAAGATACAGTCTGCCTTTTATAACCAAGCAAACAACCAAAATACAACACACACATTCACACACAACATATATGCACGCACTCATACACACACACACACACACACACACACACACACACACACCAACAGAAGAGAGCAGCACTGTTCTGACTGGGATGATAGTCTCATCACACGTATTACAAGAGGAGACCAAAGGAAGGGTCCTGTGTTCCAGCCACAGTCACGTCTGATGTCATAGTCCCTGGTGTGGTGCTTGCCCTCTGGAAGCAAAACCTGCAGAATCTTGGTGCCTAGCTTCACTCCCTGGCTCCTTCTGTGCTGCTGTGCATATGTGGTCCTTCATGTCCATATGGAGGGCTTTAAAAAGAGGCATCTTGGTTTTTCCTTTGCCTTTTTCAGTACTGTCTTAGACAGGAAGAAAATGATATCTGTCTTCATATGATGACTAGATCATTAGTAATGTGTATTTAGTATTTTTAATCATCTATAAAATAATACATGAGTTCAATAGTGCTCAATAGTACTGTATGAAACAGTCCCCTCACAGCCACATCTGTCACACCTTCCTCCTTTCATCAGGCCCGCCACTGCAGCTGGCTTTTCATGGTTCTTGACAAGTGTGCAACAAGTGCTTTATACACTGAACCATCTCTCTGGCCATTGATAATCAGTATTTACCATGTCAGTGTCAGTCTCTAGCTCAGATTGGCCTGGAACACAATTATATAGCTCAGGCTTGTCTCCAATTCCTGTCTTCCTGCTTCTGCCTCCCATGTGCTGAGATTACAGGTAGTGACTGCCACTCCTGGTTTATGTATTTATATTTGTGACTTATAATGTGAACACAAAATGGACATCATTAAGTCACCTGGGTAATGAGTCTTCCTCAGTAATTTTTCCAGAAGTAGGCAACCTTTATAAAGATTATAAAGATGACATAGTGCTCTTTTCTGATTAATGCTTTTGGGAGATCTTGGGTTATATTTAGGTTTGTCTGTTGCTTAGCTGTGCATAATTCTTACTAATAAGCAAAGAGGTAGTAATGTTTGCTTCTTGTTGAGTGTACCTAGGTTATGGGATGGATGGTGGCATATCCTACTTTATTATCTTTTTTGTCTCTTTTTCTTTACTCAGATCCCTTTGATTTGAATCATAATCTTGGTGCTGGATTATCAAGGAAAAGTAAGTTAGTCTTGTCGGTAAACTTGGTGCAGTCTCTTGTTCCCTTAATGCATGTAATTGAATTCTTACTTTTTTCTTTATAGTGACAAATTTTATAATGAAAGCTTTTATCAATGGAAGAAGAGTATTTGGAATTCCAGTCAAAGGATTTCCAAAGGACTACCCCTCAAAAATGGTGAGTTTCTCTTAGAAATTCCAGAAAGCAAATAAGGTGCACATTTTAATCACTACTAAGTATGCAATAAGGAATGACTGAATCAAGCTGATTAGCATATCTATCTTCTGTGTCATTTTATACTGTGGCATTTAAAATATGTATTATTAACTGTAGCTCCTACTTGGCAATAGCTCTCTCCAGACCTAGTCCTTCTCTCTGTCCAGAACTTTGTCCCCTTTGAACAACAGCTTCCCATTTCCTTCCTCTACCCAGGAGGACAAAACTTCTACATATGGGCATGTGGGTACTTTTAGCATATCATTGCCAGGCTCATGTCAGATACTACTCTGGACATCTACAGTGGTGCTTCTCATGCTTGTTCAAGAACTCCTTCTCCTGCACAGTCTGTTCAAATGAGTACTTTGTTCAGGAAGTGTGCAGGTGGGATGCAGCATCCCACAGACTCCTGCAGCGGATACTGAAGCAGCCCTTCCATTTCTTTTTCTTAAGAAGCCACACAGCAGCAGCACCAGTACTAACATGCAGCTGTTCACTTTGCCTTAGTATAGAATTTGCACAATGAATTTGCACAATGTAGATTATGTTTCTCTGTTCATTGCAGTCTAGCCATTTTGTTTCCTGACACCCTCTATTTGGCCTTGGCTTCTCCTTTTGTGTTGAAGGTGTGTGTGTGTGTGTGTGTGTGTGTGTGTGTGTTGTGTCAGTGTTCTCCAATTTCAGTAAATAAAAGAAATAGGTCTAGGTCAGTCTATCAGCTGTGCCTCTCACTGATGTTAAGATCTTGTTTGGGATGAACAGTACAAATATTAAAATTTACCAACCTGTTCTCCCACTGGTTGCATGGTGTGCCGTGGTCTTGTTTACAGTGCCTTTTACACAGCTGTGTTCTTGTAGGAATACTTTTTTGATCCGGATGTCCTAACTGAGGGAGAACTGGCTCCAAATGACAGGTGTTGCCGCATTTGTGGAAAAATTGGACACTTCATGAAGGACTGTCCCATGAGGAGAAAGTAAGCACATGTTCAGAAGGGGTAGCCTTGTTTTTATTTCCTTGTTGTACTGGTTTCTAAATGTGGGTCTTTTGATACAGGGAAAATAAGCATCTGAAATCAAGCATATTTCAGATAAATTTAAGATCTTTTTAAAAAAAAATCAAAACAAAATGATTCCAGTGTGACTGTGGGTGCAGATGCTGAGGGCTGATTCATTTGAAGATGACTGTCTTCCAGGCCAGGTGCTCATCCCTAATTTTTGGGTGTAGCTTTTGGTTTTAAATTAGTTTAATCATTAGTGATTGCTTTCAGTAGATCAGGTGCTTAGGCATCAGGCTGTCTCCTGATGTGTTAGTGAGAAGCAGGGAGGTATTTTCTGTGGTCTGCTTGGGTTGTTTTCCCTGGCTGACAGTAGTATTGCTTTAAGTGGACAGTGCTGTTCTTACTTCAGATACACTCAAAGTAGGTCTTACTTCAGATACACTCAAAGTAGGTCACAGTCTGGAGTTTAAAGACTAGTCATCAGTAAGGCAGAAAGAAATGATCTTGATACCTGGGTGTCATTTACCAGTACTTTTTGCACTTGGGAAGCTGAGAGTTCAAGGCCAGCCTCAGCTACAAAGGAACTACGAAGCCATCCTGGGCTATGTGTGATGTTACCTCTGAAGAGATGACTCAGTGGTTAGAGCACCGACTGCTCATGTAGAGGACCTCAGTTCCATTCCTAGCTCCTGCATCTGGTGGTTCACAACCACCTGTAACTCCAACTCCAGGGCCTCCGTGGACACTTACATATGTTTGGTACATACATGTATACACAAAATAAAATCACTTGTAAAGAATAAAATAAAGGGAAAAGTGACTGACATTTTTTAAGATAAGCCTCCTTAAAACCATTGTTAATTTTTCAGTGAAATTCAAGTTTTACAGTTCAAATTTTCACTGCCTAGTAAAAGCTGATACATCAGAAAGGCTGATTAGCACAACAGCACACACGTGTTTTGAGTGTGCCCAGGTTTCAAGGCAGGCTCTGGACTCAAGACTCTCAGCAGTAAGCACTAGCTTCGCAGCACTGTTAATTGACAGGCTCTGTGCCAGGGTTCCACATTTGAAAATTCAGCCAACTGCAGACAGGCTGTTTGGAAACTAGTGCATCTGGGTTGAAAATATACAGACTTGGGTTTTTTATTATTCACTCCACAGTGCAGTGTAACTGTCAGAGGATGTATGTGGGTTATGCTTATACACACCACTTTCTGTAAGGACTTGGACAACTGTGGGCTTGAATTTCTAAGTGGCCACCTGTTAACCACCCCCTGTGGATGTTGAAGAACTGCAGAAATTGTAATAGTGAAGCTAGACTTGTCCAATTCGAGGTTTCCTTTTCACACTTTCTGGTCCTGGTTATCTTTGCATTTGGGCATATCTTGATAAGTTCCTGTAGACACTTTTCCTATTAGTGTTTTATCTCCAATAGAGTGAGGCGACGGCGAGACCAGGAAGATACCCCAAACCAAAGATACTCTGAGAGCAAAGAAAAAAGAAGCAAAGAGGACAAAGAAATTCAGAACAAATACACAGAGAAGGAAGTGTCTACAAAAGAAGATAAGCCCACACAGTGCGCAGCTGCGAAATCAAAGCTGGTGAGGGCAGGTGTAGACCTGGGGCGGGAGAAGATTCTCAGGACACCAGTCGAAAAATGGAAGAGACAGGATGACAAAGACTTGAGAGAAAAGCGCTGTTTCGTTTGTGGAAGAGAAGGACACATTAAAAAGGAATGCCCACAGTTCAAAGGCTCTCCAGGTACAGACACCTCTCAGAGACCTTGATGTCTGTGCTCAAGGGATGCTAACCTCTTAGAGTTGTTCACATTTTGTGTTTTTCCTTCAAGGAACTTCTTCACTCAGCAAAGATTGTGCTGTAAGGAAGTGATATCTCCCCTACACACACCTTTAATTCTCACTCTCTGTATGATTTAACTGCTTATTCCTGGGTTTACTTAGTCTTATGAAAGTCTAAGATTATCAATGAAATGGCAGTTTGCTCATCTTCAATCCTTTAAGCATAATCTCAGTAGCCAGTAAGCAAGTTACAGCGAGAGGCATGCTGCTCACTGTGTGTACTTGTGAGTCAGAGCACTGCCTAGACACTGGTGAGGCAGAAACTTGGTTATCTCAAGACACCACCATGTGCAAATGAGCTGCTTGTGTTTCATTCATATACTCGAGGCATGTGAGCAGGAAAGAGACTAGAAGGATGTTGACAGTGTTCGCGTCTGCAGAGAGCTGTGGACGGTTTCATCTTTAGCCCTTATTTAAATACTGTCTGTCAATGACCGTAGTCATTCTTAGGATGAAGGGAAAAATATCTTAACAGCCCATAGTTCAGAGTCATCCACAGATCTTCTGGTCCATGTCTCTAGTCAAAGTTACTTAATAAGCTGAAGTAGGAGGTTACCTTAGCCCAGGAGAGTAACACCAGCCTGGGCAACGTAGTATAACCCTGTCGTGAGCACAAAATCAAACCACCCCCAAATACTGACCCTTTATGTTGTTGGATATGAGTTGATCATTTTTATGGAATAGGTTGTGTCCATCATGGGCACCTTTTTAACAGAGTCTGGGCACCTTTAACCTGTGTAAGGTATGGTCTTCAAAATAACTTATAGACTGTACTGGTTCTTAGAATAAGCCTGAGTGAAATTGGATAAGCATAGACAAGGACCCCTAGAGAATAATTGTTACTGCCCATTTGCTGAGCATATTAGTTAGGACACCTCTGTAGTTCCTTCCTTCCAAACACCCTGTATGCTAGGAGCACTGATGTGCTCTTCTGTTTTAAATGCCAGGCCTGCCAGGCAGATTCTCTTGGTGTTTAAGACTGAAAGTTTTAGCTTTCCTCTTCTTATTTGTTTATTCATTTACTTATTTATTTTATTTCTTTGGGTTTGGGGGCAGAGACTCACTATTGTAGTCAAAGCCAGCCTAGAATTTGCTGTGTAGTCCCAGCTGGCTTCAAATTCAGAATTCCCCTGCCTCCTGAGTTCTGGGATCACATGCATGTGCTACCATGCCCAGCTCATTCTTATTTATTTTTTTTAAAGGAGCCTTACATGGAAAGAATTTGTCTTAACATTTTCTTTTATTTGAAGTAGTGTTTGAATATGGATGAATGATGCAGCTTTGACTGGCCCCCACGGCCTGAGTTAGCCCTGTTCTTCTGAGGAAGTCAAAACATAATCCCAGCACTTGCCTTGATTTTCCTTTATAAGAAGGAGATGTGACTTAAAGAAATTAATGACATGTTAGCAGTCAACATGTTACTAAGGGTCAATTAGACATTATTTTAAAGTTTAGTTAAAGATGATCTCATTTAGCTCAATAGCCTCCTTCAACCTAATCGGAACTAGACAATATAAATACAATTTAGCAGATTTTCTCAAAATTACTCATACTCTGTATTTGATAAAGACTCAAGGCTGTGTTTACAAACAGGATGAAGCAGACCTTTGTGGTCCCCTCCTCCTCCTCCTCCTCCTCCTCCTCCTCCTCCTCCTCCTCCTCTTCCTCCTCCTCCTCCTCCAGCAGAGTCATCCTGTACCTCCCCTCAGGTGTGTCCCTTTGTCTAGTGGCAGGCTTGAATTTACTGACCAGTATGTCTCAAAACCGTAGAGTGGGGCTAAGGGGATGCTCAGTTAGTAAAGTGCTTGCACAGAGACCTGTGTTCTATTCCCACTGTATACATGAAAAGCAAGGCACTGTAGTGGATGCTTAATCCTGTGCTGGGGAGGCGGAGACAGGCAGATCCTTCGGCTCACTAACCAGCTAGCTTAGCCTAGCTGAGGGAGTTCCATTGAGAGACCCTGCCCCCAAAACCAGAATGGACTACTCTTGAATGATACAGATACAGGTACACATCCCCACACATACGCATGTGCACATCCATACATACACACAAGTATGAGAGTGGTGATCCTAGCAGCCTGACAGGACACCTGGCTAGCAGAGGGATTGGCAGCCTTAAGGAAGAGCCCTGGTCTAGAAAACCTGCCTCTATAGTGTTTACAACTAATACAGTCAGCACACAAGAGCAGAAGGGACAAGTGGGGCTGGAGTGCGACAAATGCTACTTGGTGGTAATTAAAATAATCAGATGTTTCTGTACCCAGAGTTCTGCTCTTCCCTGTCATTCCTTCAGTGGACTATGTGGATGGAATTCCATCCCATCAACAGAGCATTCTTCTTAAAACGTTCATGAATAGGGCTATTGCTTTCAAAATAGGAACAAAAAGTGTTCCTTTCTTTCTGTAGGTTTGTGTAAATCAGATTATGTGTCTGGATACTCTTCACCTAGCCCTTTGAGACCAGTGGCTCAGGTAAAAGCCAGCCCAGACCTGAGAAGGGAGCCCTGTTTACTCTGTACTGCTCACTCCTCTGAGTCTTCTGGAGTGCTTGGAGCTCCTGGCTGGCCTGTGTGCTTACTCTTCCTGCGCCCCATGTACTGGGTGGTAAGGCTTGTGGGCCCTGGTAGCAGGGGCTTGCTGAATGACTCCTGCATACATGTCTGTCATTCCAACTAACGTGCAAACTTCTGCCACCCACATGCCTAATTCCAGCTCTTGGACACAGTTTGAGACTGTTTCTGTTGCTTTTACCTTCAGTTTTTGTAAACCAGTCTATTTCATTTTTTAGGCAGTGCTTTTACATGAAGACAAAAAGAAACAAAAAACAACCATATTTTTGAGTCCCCAGTCAGGTATGTGGTTTTTAAAGGATCAGATATATGTTGTTTTTCTTCTCTGAATATTTTACCACATGCCTTTTGAAACTCTTCCTTTACCTTGTGGTTCTGACAGAGGGGTATCAGAACCTCTCAAGGGAACTTAAAAAACAAACAAACAAAAACCTAATTGCCGTGCTTCCACGTTACATCCTTAATCTGATTGTTCAATGGGTAAGTGCAACCTGTATAGTTTTCAAATTTTCTGGGGAAGAATTGCTACCCTCAACCATGGAATCCTTTCTTTGTGACTTTTTGTGGCTGCTGTGGAATTGTTATTGTCTTGCCCTCACTGTTCCCCTTGTGGAGATTATCTGCCATATTCTAGAAGAAAGAAAGAAAGTAACTTGAACCCTCCGCTCTGCAACCAGACAACTATTTCATTTATGTATCCTTTCAGTAAATATCTGTTGAGACTCTAACTGCAGGGCACGGCCTCAGAACTGAGTACACCCCAATGAGTAGCAAAGCTCTCCTCTATATTCTTTGTCAGGGACAGACATCATAAAGAACAACCGTGTGGCAACAGGTGCTCTAAGCGGGGAAACACAAAGTGATGCTGGGTATGGCAGTGTCCCCTCTAATAAAATATCATCTCAGAAAGTGAGAGTCAGGCGGAGAGGAGATAGACCTGTAACTGTTAGCAGGTCCTGCCCTTCCGCCTGAGGCTGGCAGGAGTGGTGTGATGAGCTCAGGACAGCAATGGAGATGACACAGAGAAGACGAGTCTAGTGTCCTGATGCTCCAGCAGTGACGGAGGAACTGGAAGGTTTCTTTAAGATCTGAGATGGGAAGCTGCTGGAGACCTAACTACAGGAATGGTGCTATTTGAAGTCTTGTAAAAGGCTAGGACAGGAACACTGCAGCCACTAAGGTATTTATTTACCAATGTAGTTAAGTAGAGACTATGGCTCAGGCTTGGGTGGAGTGTCGGGAAGATGGTTGGGTGTGGATAGTATGAAGGGAACACCAGCAAAATCAGTGTATGTGGCACTGACATGAAAATACAGTGAGGGTCAGATGTCACAACAGTCTTTGAGAACTGGAAGAATAAAGGAGAACTTTATTGTGCTGGGAAAAGTTGGAAGGAGAAACTGAGGTCTGCTTTATAGTGGTAGCTGTGGAACTCTAGGGCAGGGATTTCAAGTGGCCAATTGAATATTTGAGCCTGGCATTTAGTGGGTCCAGGCTGCAGAAAGGAGTATAAGTGTTGTCAGTGTGGAGATAGCATTTTAAGCCCCTGTGCTGGAGACACAGAACAATGGGAGTGTGTGGACCCTGGAAATAAAGAAGACAGAGAGAGATGACTAAAGAAGGAATGGAAGGAGCCAGAGTTGGGTCTCAGGGTGCAAGCAAAGAAAGTGCTTTGTGAAGTGCTGCTCAAAGTTCTCTGTGGAGGCTGAGTTCAGCATTGGGCTTGGCACCTGGCCTCACCGAAACCTTTGTAAAGAGCTTTTTCTTTGGTAAGAAGGCTCAGAACTGCATGGAAAGGAATTGGAGCCTGCTTAGCCTTGACTGTGGTATCAAGGGAGAGACCCCTCCTGCCATGTCCCAGGCCTGTGGAGGGATGCTAAAGAGAACATGGTGGACTACCAGAAGGTCTTTCCTGGTTTTTCAGGTGTTGTTCTAAGTCTTGAAAAAAAAAGGACAAGATTGAGGTGAAGGAAAAGAAAGTGACTTTTTCAGCATTATTATAGGAAATAACAAAACATGATGTAAACACAGAGTCCTAGCCACTAGATAGCCTAAGTAGCCTTGCTTAATCAATCCATCCTGGTCCCTCTTTACCTCTATAAAAGAAGGCTAAAGGAGGAAAATTAACAATGAAGAGCATGAACAATCAGTCTCTTTTAAGTGGCATTTTTTTTTTATTAAAAAAAGAATGGGGGGGTCTTTTTTATGTATATGAGTGTTTTGCCTGCATGTGCCTCATATGTACATGGTGCTTGTGGAGGCCAGAAGAGGGTGTCAAATCCCCTAGAACTAGAGTTACAGATGGTCGGAAGCATCCATGTGGATGCTGGGATTCAAACCTGGTTTCCTGCTGGAGCAATAAATGATCTTAACTGCTGAGCCATCACCAGCCCCATAAAATGAAATTTTAAAAGATAACACTTACGTAACTTTTACTACTGCAGCGTCTCATTCAGTTAACAGTAGTCTCTTTTATGCATTAGACTCTGTCACAGAATGGGTATGTAAGAACAAGCTCAGAACATACAGAACAGTTTACATGTTTACAGGTACAACAGAACACATCCATTAGGGAGTCTTGGAATGACATCCTAATGCTAGGAACAAAGTGTTGACTTTTTAGCTTGGATAAAATGTGGTAGAACGAGAAGTCTTAGCTGAGATCAGACCATAACAGATTCCCTGGCTCCTCAGAAGGATGAGCTGCCTTTCCTGGTCTTTCCAGCCTCTTCCGTCAAGGCAGGATACTGACCACACTCTGGGAAAGTTGAAGAAGCTTTGGGTTAGGAATGTTTATTATTTCTATTATAAGTGCTGTTAGTGGAGGAAAAAATTGTGGAACTGCTAATATTTGATTCAAGCTTTTTTTTTCAGTATCAAGTGTTATCTCAAATATTTGCAATTACTTTACCTTTTTTTAGAGAGTGAGGGGAAATGTTGAAATTATACCAGATCCCCCACCCTTTTTTAAGCTAGTATCTAATGTAGCCAAGGCTGGCTTTAAATTGACTGTGTGGCTGAGAGTGGGCCATGCCACACAATGCTTCCTAAGTGGTAGTAGGCAAGCAGTCCACTGTCTACATGACATCCCCAGCCGTGGTATCATATCAGATCTCTTTACACAAAATTTAAAGTTTTTGGAGTTGAGATTGATGTGTAGAATAAGGGCAGATCATTTAAAAGAAACAGAAATCTTCAAATCTTAACTGCACTTAGACCTGAAGGAGAACATTGTACATGACAGATAAGCAGGAGGAGGCTTAAAAACATAAGCTCCAGTAGTTCTCAGAAGATTTGTAATTGTTCTCCATGGAACACATCATTTCAAAATAAGAGTTCTGTTGGGTACCCTCCAAATTCAGTAGACAGAAGTGAAAGGGGAATGGTGGTGCCCTGCAGTTAAGCTGATGATGGGTGGGGAGGAGAAATGGACTGTATTATAACCATGCTGACTGCCCAGCATTCTGGAAGGGTATGGACAACAGACACCACCAGTCAATGGGATATTTCTCCCATAGATCTGGGAGTTTGAAAATCATGATGTACCATGATAAACAGACCAAAAGAATGTTATTTTAAGCAACTTTGACCCTGAACAGATATTCCCAAAACATTTTACATAAAATAAATACTGATGTTCCTGATGATAGTCTTATAAAGGAACACAGAGTATAAACATCTGTTCTGTAGTTTATTGCATAGGTCTGGTCTCCTTTCATTTGTTGGCGATGCTGCGTGTCCTACACATACCTCAGATCTCTCAGCTACAAACCAAGAGACTAATAACTAACTGCTAAGGCTGCTGAGGAGCCTGTGTGCAAATAGTGTGAGCAGCTATGTGTGTGAGTCAGAGAAAAGGATCCTGGTGGTGGTGACTTCACTGACCTTATTCCTACACTATCCCCAAGTCTGCACATATCAGCATTGCTCAGCATATGGGTTTACATATCTTAAAAGTAGAATTTTACTATAATTTTGCATGTTTTGAAACAGTGGAAGAAAACGCAGATGTTAGTTATATATCTAGAAATGGTGTAGCCAACTGACACTTAGTTATAAAGAAGTTACTAGTTATTTTTCTGGGTAAAAATCCTGTAACTGAAAAACTTAATAACTTAAATTTTATTATGGGGAAGTTTTATTATAAATTGTATTCTGCTTTCTACAAGAAAAAAATTATAGATAGCTAAGATTTGTCCTTTCCCATAAAATAGCTCATGAAGTAAGTTAATGACAGCTGCCAGACTTATCTGTCCCGTGGAGGTGTAAATGATGTTGTTAACATGTGAACTGTGTTTCTGTTGTAGGTAGATGTAATTTCCCCTGAACCCCTTTGTAGACTGTACCTTTGACCTACTCATCGCTCCCTTAGTTAACACACGTTGATGGACAGCCTGTGCTCTTTGACTTTGCTAGTCTTGGGAAACAGATGCATTTCTGTTTCAGATGTCATGTCTCAGCAAATATCATTTTGAATGATCATAAAGACCATTGGAGGGCCGGGAGTAAAAGGCTTGCATTTAGTTATGAGGACCAGAGTTGGATCCTTGTATCCATGACTGCTAGGTGAATATGGCAGCCTGCTTGTAATCCATCACACAGGAGGCAGAGGGAGGGAAGCCCCAGAACAAGCTGGATAGCTAACCAAACCTGCCTCAATTCAATATATAAGGAGGAAGGTACCCAATCAACCTGTCTCCATATGTGGATACACACATACACAATGTGTCCAAACACATATGAACATGTATAATCATGAAACTTTATCATACATACACATTGGGGGGGGGGACACATACAACATAGGGTTTGTTTGTTTCCATTAGGCTTTAAAATTCTGTCCAATGATAAAATTATATGAATATACAAAAACATGAAGGGCCAGGTGGTGGTGGCGCATGCCTTTAATCCCAGCACTCGGGAGGTAGAGCCAGGCGGATCTCTGTGAGTTCGAGGCCAGCCTGGGCTACCAAGTGAGTTCCAGGAAAGGCGCAAAGCTACACAGAGAAACCCTGTCTCGAAAAAAAAAAAAAAAAAAAAAACAAAAAAAAACAACAACAAAAAAAAATGAAGGACGAAAGATGACTACAAATCTCTTAAAATGTCTGATTTTTAAAACTCAAACCATAGGATTAAAATAGGATAAAGAAAAAGCTTGTGGTAGATCATTCTTTATATATATATATATATATATATCTTGAAATCCTCTTGTATGAATATAATATTCATTAATAGTCCCTGTTGACCACCCTGACATACTTAAGTACAACAAAACATTTGTAAATTAGATTTTAAAACTTTTTATTGAATCTCAAAAATTACCTCTATGTTACACTTTTTTATTTTGACCATGTACATGGTCAAAATAAATGTTAAAAATTTGATTAAAACTTACATTTCATGCACTTACTAAAAATGACTTTCAGATAACAAGATAGGATACTTCCTCTTATCTTTAGATAAGCATTACTCTGCCTATATGCGTGCGTGAGAAGTATTTCTTGTCTTTGGTTTGTAAACACTGAGAAATTCTAATAGTATTAATGACAGCAAATGAGAAGCAATAGAAATACTTGAGAGTACTGGTTCTCAACCTTCCCAATGCTGTGACCTTTTAATACAGTTCCTCATGTTGTGGTGACCCCAACCATAAAATTATTTTGTTATTACTTCATAACTGTAATTTTGCAACTGTTATGAATCATATAAATATTTGTGTTTTCTGATGATCTTAGCTGACTCCTGTGAGAGAGTTGTTTGGACCCCTCCCAGGGGTAGTGACCTACAGGTTGAGAATCACTGCTTAAGAGGTTAGAAATGGAAGGGGTTTTTGTTTGTTTGTTTGATTCCTGGCTTTCTGAAACAGGGTTTCTCTGTGTAGACCAGGCTGGCCTTGAACTCAGAGATCCACCTGCCGCTGCTTCCCAAATATTGGGATTAAAGGTGTGCACCACCACTGCAGGCAGGAGATGTATTTTTTTTTTACCACAGTGACACTCAGTTACCTGAATTAATTGTTAACTACGTGACCCAAAATCGAATAATGGCATGTCACAGAAAAATGATTTTTAATGATGATTCACATCAGTGGAATTCCTCAAAGCAAAAAATTGGGACTTCGAGATGTTGCCATTGCCACAGATGTCAGCATCTCGTTTGCTTCCCCATTGCTGTAAGTGTCACACGTGTGCCATTGGAAGACAGCTACAGTTCTGTCCATAGGGTTGGGTTCATTGTGGGAACACAATGTGCAAAACCATTTCTTAGAGACGTTCTCACACTTCCATCTTGAGGTGTGTGTCAGCTCCATTACCACCAGTGTTTATGGTGGGGCTTCCTTCAGTTAAGTCTCCCCCTCACAAACACACCCAAGTGTGTCTCCTGAGTGCTTCTAAGTCTGGCCAAGTTGACAGTGGGGGTTAAGCACACAAAGGTGTGTGTTCTTCTTTATCTATTGCTTTTTCTTTAGGAAAACTGTGTCCGTGCCTTTGAAAACATGCACTACTGCTTATGTTTTGACTTTCTTTTACTGGCATTTAATTCTGGGATCCATTTGGAAAAGAGTGACAAGAGGGGCAGTTTAAAAAAGGAAGCTAGCTTCCTTCTACCCTTCAAAAATTATGTATGGTGAGCCAGCTTTGGTGGTGGTGGTGGTGGTGGTGGCTTAGTCCTTTAATCCCAGCACTCAAAGGCAAGCAAATCTCCATGAGTTCTGGGCTATCAAAAACAAACAAACAAACAAAACTGAAATAAAGCAAAAGTAGTTGACATGATAATACCAGTTATTAAATACTTTGTATTCTCATTCATTTCATAGCGCTCTCATTGTACATTAGTGGTTACACCGGTTCTCTCGAGTTCTCAGCTCTCTAGCCTAGTTCATTTATGTGTTCAGACTCCAGAACACAGTAACTGTGGTAATGTGTGGCTTGCTTCACTACTAATTAATTCTCATTCCTGTCCTTCACCCAGAAGAACAGTGAATTTTATTTTCTCCTTGTACATCCATAAAGTATGACTAGACTTCCAAAGGGTGATGGTGTGAGATATTAATTTCTGGCCAGAGAATTCTTTGCCATCTGTTTGGTTGCAAACAAAAAGAATGACCTTTGTAAAGAACTTCCTTTTCTTTTTTTTTTTTTTTTTTTTTTTTTGGTTTTTCGAGACAGGGTTTCTCTGTGTAGTTTTGGTGCCTGTCCTGGATCTTGTTCTGTAGACCAGGCTGGCCTCAAACTCGGAGATCCTCCTGAGATTAGAGGCTTGCGCCACCACCACCAGCTGTAAAGAACTTTCAAATCATTGGTTTCCTCCACCCTCAGCGCCAGCCTGGGAACACAGCCTGAAGCTGCATTAAACAGCCTCACTGCAGGGACCTGTCGGCACTGAGGAAGCAGCGACTAGCACTATCTAATGCCTGTCTGCACTTGTTTATGTCTAGCTTGCTTAACCACTTGACCCAGGACAAGTGCCCTTTCTAGTGGAACACACTTCTGTGAGTAACTGACAATAAGATTGTGTGACTTTGATCAAGTAAGGTTCCTTTCATTTATGTTGGATTTTGTTTTCCTTCCTAGGAAGCCTTTCCAGTAAATATATGACTCAGGGGAAAGCCTCAGTGAAGAGGACCCAGCAAGAATCATGAGGGAAGGAAATGCAGCCCTGGAAATGGCCACTGCAGCGTCCCTATCCACTTGGAAAATTAGGTTCACTTCACAGGACATAGACAGATCAGGCTTCAACATAACAGTTGAGGGAGATGTTGGAATTTTTAAAGTTTTAATGAAATTGTTAATGAGGAAAAGAAAATTTTAATACAGTCTTAACATCAGTCCCCAGAGATTTGAAGATTTTAATAGAAAGCCATGATGTATTTAAGCCAACTTCAAAGAAAAAATATAACTGTGGGCCAGTATTCAATGACTACAGCGTCATGGTTTTTAATTCTTTCAAAGCACACTAAAAATAGTGTGCTGTTCATGGGAGGAATTAGCCCTCCTTTCTCAAGGCATCCCTTTTGATTTCCAAGAGGGGATTCTATCTGTTGCTGGATCCTGGTGTGGATGCACATCAAATATGTGTGGACTATCCTGCTGTAGTGAGGGTCTACCAGCGTTACTCATGGTTCTTGAAGTGATAACACAATGCAGGCACCTATGGGTGTGGGCCTCAGTGGACTGCAGTACCACTGACTCATCTCTGGGGCTTCCTTCTCTAAGGAAATTGACACAGAACTGTTGTGCTCATAAAAATGAAGTCATGAAAACAAGTAGTCCTGTTTGCTGGTCTTAAAAAAGACATTTTCAAGGGGAAAAATGACAGAATAAAAGTGCTTTTTACTTTTTATGATACTCAGAAATTAAGGTGGGGAACTTTTACAAACCTCTGAAGATCAAAGAGGCTGCTGTCTCTGCCAGTCACAAGTTTGATTGGCATCCTTATGGGTCTGACTGGAGCCCTCTCTGAACTGTTTCTCTAATTTCACAAGCCTTTCTGAAATAGTACATAGTCAGAACTATGCCTCGGTTTATTTATCATTTTAAAATAAAATCGAACTTTCAACCTGTAATTTTATCTACATTATTTTCTTAAAAAAGAAGCCTCATTAGAAAAATCAATGAAGGATCTGGGACAGTACAGATGTCCTTCATGTGATGCCTATGAGGTGCCCCTTTGACATGGACTGGGTTATTGATAGCTGTGTGCTGGGTCTGAGCTGCAGGTGCAGGAGACTGGGCTGAGCGAGCTCGCTGAGGACTCCCTAGAACTGGAGGACTTGGAAGGTGCTTGTATGTGCACTTCTGTTCACATTCTAACTACTGAAGAGTCGTGCCAAACGAAGTCTGTGAGAGTTTGGAAATCATGGGAAATAAAAACGATGACCATCAAACTAATAAGTTGTGCTACCCAGCCTCCTGCTACGTGACTGCTTAGCTGTTGTTCCTAGTGTCTGGCTGTGAACTGGCAGCATGCCACTCTGGTATGAATAGCCACACCTTCCTGGAAAAGCTCTTGTGTTGTCTGTCTGCCCATAAAGCAGAAAAGAAATATGTGATCAGACTAACATTTATCCCTGGAAGTTATTTTCTACTTGGGTTTTTTGTTGGTTTTGGTTTTTTAGAGTGTGTTTTAACTTATCCCTAAAATTAGGAAACAGAATTGCCATGTTTTCTTCTATCCTTACAAAGGTTTCCTACATTTTGTTTTGATTCTTAAAAGAAATTCTGTTCAGCAGGCTGGGGTTCTGATGGCTTACAGTGAGACCATGGGACAATGAAGCATGTTTACCGGAAGATAAGAGAATGGGGCTCTAAGTACCAGCTCCCCACAGTCCCAGCCCCTCCAAAGCTGTCTTTACAAGTGATCTCAGTGCCTGTTGCATGGTCTTTCTAAAACAACAGAGACTGAAAATCCAGTTTTTACAGCAGGAGTCCTGAAAACTCCCACCACTTTTTAGCAGTGTCTTGCTCACTTTGGACAGCTTTGGCAAGTGTCACGGTAAAACATCTTTTTTCAGTGTCCTTAAATTTTTTTTCAGTCTATTTTGTCTTTCGCTTCAAAGGTGACTTCTATTTTTTTTTTGGGGGGGGGGGGCACTTCCCAAGTGGAACAAAATTCTTGCAAGACTGATAGATCAGTGAGTGTCTTTCACAGTTACAAGCATTAGAAATACAGTCCAAACATGGTGTACCCGCTCTTTGCTCCTGGGCACGTCTAGGCAGCAGCCATGTAGAACATCTTATTTATTGGCCAAGCCCCCTTAGAGTGGGCCGTCCGGTTTCCATCCTTTAAAAGGAAACTGCCCCTTCTACTCAGATCAGTGAGAGCGCACTGGGAAAGCACTTGTTACCCAAGGCTGAATCCTGAAGTGCTTACAAACATTTCCCTCCCTCAGGCTTCCTGGAACCCTGGGGTGCTTCGAGCCAGCGCGCTCCTTCCGTACTCCCCACGCCCACCCAATGCCAGCACCAGGGCAGCTGCTGCCCCGAGATAAAGGAGTTTCTGTTTTCACAGCATCATGAAAGCTCATCCCACAAGCCCAAAAGGAGGCTGAGGCCTGTTTGCGTGCGTGCTGCTAATCAAATGGAAGCCGCCGGCAGGAACTGGTTCTAACAAAGCGCCCTGGACACACTGTTTTCTTCCTGTCAGTCGCGAGGCTGGTAGGTCACGTGCTCGGTTTTCACGCTGCAAACTGCTACACACGAACTGGAAGCCAGTCGCACGGTGTCTTAATCCGCTTGTTTACTGGAGTCTGTCTTCAGTTCCGGAGCGTCCCGTTAGAGGGCGCCGTGCGGAGGGAGCCACTCCACTTCCGGTAGCACAGTGGCCGCCGAGCCCGCAAGGTCACAGGTCACCGCCCGCGCCTCGTCAGCGATGACGGTCAGGCGGCCCAGTCCGTCACTCACCCGGCTGTCCAATGGCGGCGCGGGGCAGGCTGCGCGGGGGCGGGGTCTGTGGCGCCTGCGCCGGAGCTTGTGGCGTCAAAGCGCCAGCCGTGTCCATGGAGAGCGGCTGAGCTATCCCGCTGCGGCCCGAGGCTGCGGGCGCCGCGACGTGGACATGTCGGCGTCGTTGGTCCGCGCCACAGTGCGGGCCGTGAGCAAGAGGAAGCTACAGGCCACGCGGGCGGCGCTCACGCTGGTGAGTCACCTCGGCGTCCGCGGGAGTGGCGGCGGCCCGGGGCGCCGGGCGGGCCTGGCCCGCGGAGTCGGGCTCCCGGCGGGCCGCGCGGCGGAGCTCGAGGAGCGGACGGAGCTCGAGGAGCGGACGGAGCTCGAGGAGCGGACGGAGCTCGAGGAGCGGGCGGGCTGTGGGCGCTGCCGCCCGGAGGCCCGGGACGAGGACGGCGGCTTGCCGCCGAGGTCACGGCGGTCTGGGAGAAGGGTCACGCAGGGATGACGCCGCGGAGCACGGCGGGTCAGCACAGCCAACCTGTTTCCTCTGTCACCCCAGGAGGCAAGCCCCGGGTCCGTTCCGCGTGTCCTGGGAGCGGCCGCTGCCAATAATTAGTTGAAGTAAAATAGAAGGGAGTCGTGAGCAAACAGGGTGCTCTTTCAGGATAGGTCGGTGTTTGGGCCTTCGGTCGGTCTCAGGCGTACTGCACGCTTGCTTTTTCTAATTTCCGCAGGATTCCACACCATGGAATCCAGAATTGTGCAAGCACAGTTCCAGCTATGTTTCAACTTAAGCAGAAAAGTCAGTGCACAGGACATGTTTCTCTGTTGTTATTCCCTCCCCCCCCCTTTTTTCTTTTTTCAAGTCGCCATTTGGCATATTACCTGTTACTTGGGAATTTCGAGGTGCCCCTTCTCCATTCCTACCTTTTCAGCGTACATTATCAAGACCTGCTATGTTTTGTGACAAGAAATAAGTGAGTTTCCTGGGTCCCACCCTCGGTAGGCCATTCTTAGAAGGAATAACGTCCCTGTCCGTGTTTTCTGATCTTCTGCTTCGTTATGAACCGTCACACAGCAGATCTCAGTTCACAGACTCTCAGTGTTCCTGTGGTCTGTCACCAGAACTCATCCTTGAATCTCCTTTCCCTGTGATTCTTCTAGGAGCTAGTATGAGAGGATAGCACACAGCAGCACTACAGCCTGTTTGTGCTTGTTTTTCAGGTGTTTGGTAAACATTTTGAACCCCAGCATGTAACATGTAAAAGCAGTGAGATGATCAAAGGCCCAATGCTTGAGAGAGAGATACTAGCAAACAAAAGAAAATGATAAGAATTAAATATTGCCCACTGCCTCAGGCCGACAGTGGGAATTTGACAGGTTGCAATAGCTGAAGAGTGCTCTGGAGTCTACTAGAAGTGAGCTGTGGCAAGGAAGGGTGCAGCATGAAAATGTGAGAGAATTGATGGGCTGTCATGGTGAGTACGGTGTGGGGTGAGGGGTTAAATGGGTAAAGTCGACAAACCAGGAATGACTCCGGCTCACCATGTTAGTGCAGGTACCCTTGGATACTTGGAGAGAACATCCAAGGAGAATGGGCTCCTTCCTACCCCACATTTCCAGGAGTTATGAAGAATGTAAAACTTAAACACCTGGTTGACAGGCAGCTTTATTGCCATCATTGTACAAGACAGCTAGTGCAGCTCTCATTTATGACCAGAGGTTCATGCTGCACAAAGCTCACCTTAAGAGTAAATGATGGGCCCAGCCAGTGTCAGTGTCCATGTGTGCAGAGAAGCTGGTTCACTGCACTCAGAAGACGGGGGTGGGGGAACTTAGCTTCCCTCTGTTGCCTGATTGAGGGACTCATGTAAGAACCTGTTAGTTTGCTAGAGTAGGACCAGAGACCTTTGGAACAGCATGTAGTTCAGAAGCTGTTAGCAGGAACACTACAGCATACAGCTAGATTTCTAGTCCAGTAGTAGAGCAGCTGCTTAGGGTGTGAAAAGGGAGAGAGCCTGTTGGCAAAGTATTATGTACTCATTGCAAAGTGTAATTATTATTTTTTATTTATTTATTTTTTTTTTTTTAGTTTTACAGTTGTTAGCCCTTGCAAATATTTAATTATTACTAAACCACAGAATTGGTAGTTTAGCTAAAAGCATGTTGTATAACAAACAGGTGGGGGCGGTGGCTCAGCTGGCAGAGAGCATGCTGTGAAGCATGAGGGCCTGAGTTTCCTCTCCAGTTCCTAAATAAAAACAGCTGGAGGAGGAGGGAGGGGTGCATACTTGTAATCCCAGTGCTGGGATGGGAATGGGATGAGCCTAGGCTCTAGTGGCTGGCTAGATACCCTACTGGACAAGCACCAGGCCCTCTGAAGCAGATCTGAAACATTCACTTGGAGGGCATTTCCCAGCACTCAGACAGCAAAAACAGTCTTGAAACAATTTTTGGTTTGTGGTTTTGAATATTTTAAATTTACATTTATGTAATGTGTGTGCATATATGTGGTCATGTGTGCTAGCGATTGTGTGGTCAGAGGGCAGCTCATAGGAGTCATTCTTCACCTTCCATCATGTGGATCCCAGGGATCAAACACTGGTCCTCAAGCTCAGAGGCAAGTTCCTTTACCTGATGAACCATCTCACCAGCCTTTTAATAATTCTTTAAAAACATCTTCAAAGTGTTCTCCCTTTAAGCAACCATGTACCTGTCGTTTACACAGGAGCTGATTAAAAGGCATTGTTAGATTTTAGAGTCTTTCAATATGAATTCTGAGTCCTTACTTGTTGGTGAATTTCTTGGGGAGGTTCAGGTTGAGTTGGTCTAGGAGTGCAGACAGTGTCTGTCTCCAAACAAGGCAGAACCATAGCAGTCACTTGGCCAGTTCTAGCTGTCAGTTTCTGTTGGTTGAGAGCGCCTTAGTAACAGCTCCCCCAGGAGGAGCATAGCAGAGTTAAGATCTGTTGTCCTTCAACAGCAGCTCAAAGACATTCAGGTCCTTTAATGTCACTTTCTCCTTGTGTGTCTTTCCCTGAATACACGATGGGACATTAGCAGCCCAATGCCTGTGTGGATGGTTCTGCATACCTTGCTTTTACTTTCTGTGGTGAGCTTGTTTTGAGAAAAACCTAGCTGTGTAGACCAGGCTGACTTCAAATTCATTATCCTCCTGCCTCAGCTTCCCAGTAGCCAGGAGTATAGGTAGCTACTGTTTAAATGTTTTCTAAGACTTGAGAAAAGAAGGAAACCTACTGATTTGTAAAACCAAGTTAGGTAACTTAGAAAACTTTATGGGGATAAAACTCAGGCCCAGTTAATCAAAAAGAGCCCGTGTGCTCTCATCACACAGTACAGTTAGCTTCCTCTTTACCTTTGACCTGTGCACCGAAACCCAGGCTCTCCTTCAGAGTCTTGCTCCAAAAAGTACGGTTTCTAGACTCTTCCTTTTCTTCTGAGCTTTCTGTTTATGTCTGTGCGTGTTTTCTGCATGTGTGTATATGTACCATGAGTACTTGGTGTCCTAGGGGTCAGAAGAGGGCATTTGGGTTCCCTGAAACTGAGGTTACAGATGGTGGTACCCCACCATGTGGTTGCTGGGACCAAAGCCAGGTTCTCTGCAAAGACAGCTAGTGAGTGCTCTAAGCTACAGCACCACCTCAGCAGCTTCTCTTATAAGATTATTTTCAGAACCTGTGTTCTGTTGACAAAGAATTTCCTCAGCACTTTCATAGGAAATATGCCCATGAAAATGTACAACTGGAAGACTGGAAAGGAAGTGCTTATGATGGCAGTCACTTGGAAGTGTAATAATAAGCACATCTTTAAAAATGTTCTATTTATCCTTGATAAACCTTTTACTTTGACTAAAATTGTTTTCTTTCTGAAATTAAATTTAGATCATTTAAAAACCTGTTAGAGTCTTTAAAATCTACACATCTTTTTAATTTCTTCTCAAATAAGTTCACATTTAAAAATTATTTCTTTTCTGGGGCCATATTGTAGAGCAACCACTTCAAATGTGAAACAGCAAATATTGGTATATTCTGACATTTGATGTCGCTGTATAGCAGTACCCCAGGTTCATGTTCAGGATGACACAGTGTCCCTTGTGCACAGTGACTTTTCCTGAGAAAAGCAGCCTGACAGGTAAGGTGTGCATTCAGGAGCAAAGGCAAGGTCTTTTCCTTCCTCTTGCTCCATTGAAGTTCATGAGCTTTATTTCAGATAATCAGATCCCAAGGTCTTAGAAGCCTGAGCTCGCCTGTCAGTTTCTCTAGTTGCCCTGTGCTCTTGATTATTTTAGTAGCTTTTATTTGACTTTATCACTAAATGTCTTAATGGTGTAGCCTTATTTTATGAGAAGTACAAATAATGGCAAGATGTAATAAAGTCACCTGTAATTAGCTTGATTTGTGATAATTAAAAGCTGCCAAATGGCTGGAGGAAAGTTCAGAGTCGTCTTATAACTCAGTCTGCCTGAGCATCACGAGTTAGGAGTGTGGTGTTTTCTTTCTTTTTTGACATGGCACCTGTCTGTATATGGGCTTTGGCGTTGTGATCCCACATTTCCTTCACCCTCCGCTCTCCTATTGAAACCATTCTTCCTAATAAGCCCCACCACTTAGATATGTTGTTGAGGTTTTTGGGTGGTGGGTTGGTTGGGTGGGTATTTGTTTGTTTTTGAGATGGGGTTTCTCTGTGTGATCCTGGCTGTCCTAGAACTTGCTTTGTAGACCAAGGTGACTTTGAACTCGGGGATCTACCTATCTCTGCCTCCTGAGTGCTGTGATTAAAGGTGTGCACCACCACTGCCCGGCAGCTTGTTAGTTTTAATGAGCGTTTTTGTTAACTCCTTGAGGTTGGCATTCCTTTCTTCTACCCTTTGTGTTGTGCCTGTGTGCCACTCCAGCCTGTCTGCACTGTAGCTGAGGGTCAGGACTTGACAGACCACACTGACATTGACAAAACAGCGTCCATTTTTATTAAACATACTGCATTGCTTTCTTTTTGTGTGTGGAGTGTGTATATGAGGGAATGCTGGTACACATGCATGTGTGTGCATATGTGTGGAGGCTGGAGGACGTCTCTATGATTATTTATTCCTTAGGTGCTCTCCTCCTTTCTTTTTCTTTGAGGCAGGGTTTCTCACTGACCTGGAACTCCCCAGGTAGGCATGCCTGCCTGCCTGCCCACCCCCTTAACCCTATCTGGCCAGCTTACTGTTTGTTTTGTTTTATGGAAATTGAACTTGAACTCAGGTCCTCATGACTGTGAAGCAAGCACTTTACCAGCTGAGCTGCCTTCCAGGCCTTCAATGCACAGTTTTGTAGCAGGAATCTTAAAAGTTCTTATTAATAAAAACAATCCTGAGGCCAGGTATTGATTGGGGTGAATGCTGGAAGATCAGAGAAGCAGAACAAGCTACAGCTTCCTCACCTTGCCAGTTCCTCAGCTGATCTTGTTTCCCCAGACTGGAAGCCTCTGTGTCCTCATCCAAATGGATCTCAGCTGAACAGTGCTTCTTGAAAGACTGATCAGCTTAACCAGCTAAATGCTTCTAGTTTCTGGTCTTCTCGCCTTATATATCTTTCTGCTTTCTGCCCTCACTCCCTGGGATTAAAGGCGTGTGTCACCATGTTTGGCTGTTTCCAATGTGGCCTTGAACTCACAGAGATCCAGAGGGATTTCTGCCTCTGGAATGCTAGGATTAAAGGCGTGAGTGCCACCATTTTCTGGCCTCTGTATCTAGTGGCTGTTCGGTTCTCTGACCCCAGATAAGTTTATTAGGGAGCACAATATTTTGGGGAACACAATACCATCACACATCTTCATGTTTTCTTCTTTGTTGATTTTATGACTCTTGATTTAGGTCCACCCTGCATTTGTACTTCATAGTCAGATCTGATCTAGGGCCAGGCCTATCATCTGTCCCCTCAGTACTAGCCTGATGCTCATTACTCTTGATCATAATAGACCCTGCCAGCTGGAATAGCTGATGATCACAAAGTAGGAAGAACATGGCTCCCTCACCGTTATTTCTCTGACCTTTGTTACAGGAGCTGCCAATTTGCACTGTGCCCCATACTCTCCTGGACTTTAGAATGCCATCCTCTAAGGCCACCTTCCCTGCATTTCAGTATTTAGTCTTCATCAGAATTCTAGGGAGAGGGATTATCTCTATTACCCAGAGTAGGAAGCTTAAATGTTAGGAAAAAACTGCTTAGGGTGTCTACCTTTGGGATATACCCAGGAAGCAGTCCAAGAATGTTGCAGATCAGACTAGGTTCCCAGCAGCCTTTACAAGAAGGTGGGACTGGTGACACTGATCTGAGAACAATGTACATCAGGATGTTTTCTCCTGCTGAAGACCACTAGGCTGGGTTGCACTGCATTCTTAGATACACAGCCATATACATAGTCCTGTCACTGAGGAGCATGGCTGCTCACCCAGATACCTAGGTATGTTGTTGATGCACACTGGATGTCTGCGCCCAGAAGCAATTCTGTAGCCATACATTCAGATGGGTCTGAAGGGGATTGAACCAACCAGGAAAACACCCGGAAGTTGGCTGTTCCGTTGATAGGCTATTCATGAGCATCTCTGTCTGGCACTGTGCTTATTTTATTACAAGGCATTCAGTGGATGCACAAAATATGGTCTTCCCAGGAAAAGTGGGTTTCTGTTAGGATAGGAATGAATGTGGCTCCCTTTGCTGGATGAAATCCACAGGTCCTCTGGCAAGAACCACATGCATGCACTTACAACAATCTCCTGTAGTGGAAGGCCTGGCCATTCTGTGGCTTCAGAGGATAAGTCTAGTAACTCTTTCTTTTTTTTTTCCAGACCCCCTCAGCTGTGAACAAGATAAAACAGCTTCTTAAAGACAAGCCAGAGCATGTAAGTAACACCTGTGGAAGGGTTGGCAGAGCTAGTTCTGTTCTCAGTACAAAGGTATTTTGTTGCAAATGGTATGTTTTCATTAATTAAGGTGTTTGGTTTTATTAGTTTTTACATTGCTAAGGACTCAACCTCCTGACTTCACTCAGGTCAGGCAAGTACAGGGAGCTGTACCCAAATTCTTGAATCACACAGGGAGAGCTTTTCCATAGAAAGCAGCTACTCACCGCTCAAAACCCTAGACAACCAAGACATTGTCACTCTTACGCCAGATGCAGTCTGAGCTCGTCTGTGTACTCACTGTATCTGGGCACTCCCCTGCCTCCACTGTATGCCTTAGGGTGGCCAAGGATGTTCTGGAGGGTCTCTGGCCTCTGCCTGCTGCATGGCAGTAGCATCCTCTCTCTTCCTAAGTTGTAACAACCAAAAATGGCCTGCATGGTACTTGTTCTTATATGCATCTCTCACTTCTTCCATAGATAACAGCATAAAGTACATGCTTGGTTATATGTTCTTTACCCTGATAATTCAGCCTGAAGACCTTCCAGATCATTTTCTAAAGGTCTGCTTCTTTTCATGACTGCACATATTCCACCCGGCAGGTTTGATTTGTTCGACTGATCCTTTGTATGAAAGGCTGCCACAGATTTCACTTACCAGCTGTAGGTGAATTGAGCCATGCCCACAGAGGATCTATCCCTGCATGCATGGTAGTTGAGTTAGATTTATGAATCGCTTCAGGATATGGTCTATGCATAGTGGTTCTGAGATTGTTTTCTGGATTCTCTTGTACTATATGACTGGTCTTCTCGCACCTCCATCCTAAAAGCTGTTAAATGTTGATAGGTGTCAGTGTTCTGACTCTGGACTTTCTAGCACATAAATTGACCAAAACCTCCATTCAATTAGCCTTATAGGTTTGTAAAGTATTTGTTCTTATTGGTGTAAAAATGTGTAATTTATAGCATTAACAATCCCTTTCCCAAAACTCCCATTACCTAAACCTTCCTGGACTGGAATTGTATGGGATCTAGGCTACCTTTGAACTCATAGGAGATCCACCCATCTCTTCCTCCTGAGTGGTGGGGTCACAGGTATGAGCTGCCATGCCTGCTTAAACCTGAATTTTCAGATACTGAGGAGGGTTTCTGTTTGCTTTTGCTTTTTGTGTTTCTGGGAGTGAGCGTAGGACTTCAGACATACTAGGCAAACCCCTTGTGTAGAGCTACACCCCTCACCCTGTCTTTGCGCACTCTAATGTCCACTGCCTAATGTCTGGACTTCCTGATTACAGAAGTAGAAACGAAAGCCTGCGCTCCAGAAGTTCCATCAGGCAGCTTGTTCCCATTCAGAATAATGAAGCCCCTCATTCTAAGCTTTACAGTCAAGCTCATAAATCAAGCACACGCCTTACAAGGTTTTACAGAATCGGAGGGCTCTGGTGGGACAGGACTTAGGATAGTAGTACTTGACTGTTTACTTAAAAGAAAAGGCAGGCACCAAGATTGAGAGTAGGTAGATATTATTAGAAAACCCCAGCGATGTGTTGTGTTGTCTAGGTTTACGTCAACTTGACACAAGCTGGAGTCAGCTGAGAGGAGGAACCTCAATTGAGAAAGTGTCTCTATAAGATCAGGCTGTAGGCAAGCCTGCAGGGCATTTTCTTAATTTCTGATTGATTGGGAGTAGGGGTACCTTAGTTTTGATGGTTGTGTCCTCAACCTGGTCATCCTAGGTACTGTAAGAAAGTAGTTTGAGCAATTCATGAGGACCAAAGCAAACCAGTAAGCAGCATCCTCCACAGCCTCTGAATCGGCTCCTGCCTCCCCCATACCCCACTCCCACCCCCACACACAAATTTTTAAATTCTGTGGTCTTTGGCTTCCTGGTATTTTGTTTTACTGGACTGCCTTAGAAAGGAGGCTCCTTTCCAGAGGCAAGATGGTTGCCAGGTGACAGGATGAACCTCAGTGCTCACTAACCGTGGAAGCCTCCAGAAGGTATCTCACAGAACAAAGTGGAGCAGAACCTCTTAAAGGAAGTCTAGGTTTTAAAGATAAAATCTACCATCAAATGCCTTTTAAAAGAAAAGAGGTCCCACGCCTTTAATCCCAGCGTTTTGGAGGCAGAGGCAGGTGAGTCTCTGTGATTTCTAGGCCAGCCTGGTGTACAGTTCCAGTTCCAGGACAGCCAGTGCCACCACCACCACCACCACCCGCTGGTAATAAATATCAAAGGTTGCTTTTTATCTTTTTTTTTTTTTCCTTTTTTTTTTTTTTTTTTTTGTTGTTGTTGTTGTTGTTATTGTGTGTGCAGGTTATCTGTTTGTATTAGTACTTTAATATTTGTGTGCATGTGTCTGGGGCCATGATTGGAGACATGGTTTCTTGTTGGTCTGGACCTCAGAACGTAGACCAGACTGACTGATCAGCAAGCCCCAGAAATGGCCTGTCTGTGCCCCCTCCCCAGCACAGGTACAGGCATGGGTCACTGTGGTGGACCCTTTCATCTGGATTCTGGAGATCTGCCATAAATTCTTATGCACTTTACTGAGCTAATGCAGCCCTCATTGATTTTTCTCAAGACCAAGCCTTTGGCCCAGGCTCGCTCCACCCTGCTAAAGTCCTATTATCAGCCTCCCAAGCAGGTGCTGGGATTCAGGGTGTAAGTCATCATGCAAAATTTACGTTCTCAATTCTTTTCAGGTGGGTCTGAAAGTTGGTGTGCGAACCAGGGGCTGTAATGGCCTCTCTTACACCCTAGAGTATACAAAGACAAAAGGAGATTCTGATGAAGAAGTTATTCAAGATGGTAAGCTCTCTTCTCTTTTTGAGATAGGTTCTTTTGTAGCCTAGGCTAGCCCTGAACTCCTTATGTAGCTGGGTGTAGGGAATGACATTAATTCCTGCTCCATCACCCAGTGGTGGGGTATAAGTATGTACCCCACACTTGGCTCTGGTAAGTAATGGAGTTTTTGGGTTTTGTTTGTTTTTTTGTTTTGTTTGGTTTTGGTTTTGGTTTTGGTTTGTTTGTTTTTTGGTTAACATTTTATGGGCACTTTGTCCTGATGCAAACTGTTATCCTTGTACAAAGCTGATGTGAAGACTGCTGTCTGTGTTAGGAGTGGTGCTTCTTATGTGCCCAGCATTGGCAGACAGACTTTCATTATCGAACTATGTGCAGCCACTGGAAGGAGTGAGGTGACATTTTCCTGGTTTCTGTTGAAGAACCTGGTACAAGGAGAGGTTCAGTAGCTGGGAAGTCTAAGGTTTCACGGTGAAAGGACCCAGTGAAGCTTTGAACCAGTTCTAAGGGTTTGGAGGAGTTGTGTTTTGTTTTGGCTCTAAAGGTCATCACTGAAAGGTTTTGGCTTGTTTTTGTCCCAGTTTTTTTTTTGTTTTGTTTTGTTTTTGTTTTGTTTTTAAGACAGGGCCTTCACTATGTGGCCCAGTTTCAGACTCTTGATTCTCCTTCCCACACATCCTAAGTGATGGAATTACAGACTGTTGCTGTGACTGCTGAGGATCAAGTTCATCCTCACACGTTTTTAAACGTTCTATTAGCATATGAAGTCAGAGGACAACTTTTGAGAGTTGGTTCTCTTCCTTCACCATGAATTCTGGGTATCAAAACTCAGGTAGTTCAGCTCCTTTTACCCCCTGAACCTCTTACCACACACACACAGATTTTAAGACCAAAAGTAAACCATCCAACCATTTCTGTTGAAACAGTTTTATGTGGGGGTGTGTGGGGGTGTTGGTGCAGATTGCTGTTCCTATGGAGGCCAGAGGTATCAGATCCTCTGGAGCTGGAAGGACAGGCGGTTGGTTATGAGCTGGCTGCCTGAGATGGGTTTAGGGAACCAGGCTTGATTCTCTGCAAGAGCAGCACATGCTCTCCAGCTGCCCTTTTGAGGCCTTGTTTTTCAGTTTATCAGTTTTGCATTTGATACCAACCCCCATCGTCTTGCAAAACCTACCGAAGAGTGGGGTGCAGTGGTTCAGACTTAAGATCCCCATTGCCAATGGTAGTAACATTAAGTTTGGGGCTCAAGATAAGGTCAGGCCAGCCTGGGCTAGCAAGATCCTGTGTGAGACAATGAACAACACTACAACCCTGGAGAAAGGGAGAGCCCAGGCTTTGCAGGTTTGCGCACTGGAGATGTGTGAGTAGCTTGCAGCCCTTTTTGTGTGAGACAAGTAGGAATTATATTCCCAACTGTGCTTCCATCATATTTAACTGAAATAATTAACCAATAAAGGCCTTTTTTAAATTATAAAAAAAATGAGAGCTGGAGAGATGCTCAGAGGTTAAGTGCTTTTACAGTTCCCTGCACCCACATAGTGACTCACAGCCATTTATAACTTTTGTTCCAACACCCTCTTCTGGCTTCCACAGGCAATGCGCACATACCTACAGGCAAAACACCATACACATGAAAAATCTTAGAAAATAACATCAGTTCAAAAATATAAGCCTCAGTTGCTCCCCTATAGAGGAAAGGACCTGTAGTGTATGTTCATGTTTAAGTGATAATCTTGTAAGGAAAAACATGTTCTTGTATTTTCAAGAGGTTGGTCTCTCCTTCACAGTGACTAGGGAATATTACTCATTTTTAAGGCCATTAGCAGACTACAGCACTGGGTCCCGTGGGCATTTTTCTGAAGTCCACATCTCATTATGTGGTCTTGGTTTATATGATCTGGTTAGAAATGCACCATGGAATAACGGTTCTGTGGATGTTTTTACCTGACAGGGTCAGGCACAGATTGTCCCAGAAATCTCATTAATGCCGTCATTAAAAAACTCAGAGAATTACACATTTTCCTGTGGCAGATTGAGGGAGGAGGGGATTAGTAAAATACAGTGAAAGGCAGCCCACAGTTTTGCAGAAATGCCTTGGGATTTCCATTTGTAAAAGGGTCTCCCCTGTTATGATTGGTTGGGCACAGATTGGGCTGGTGAGCAGCTGTGTGCTTCCTCCCTGTAAGGAACCCTAGGCCTGCCCAGAAGCTATAGGGTTACTGATGTGATGGCACCCACTGGAAACTCACTGGCAGGTTCTGCACCCTGAACGCTTCATGTCTAATGTGTTTTCTTTTCCCCAAGGAATCAGAGTGTTCATCGAAAAGAAAGCACAGTTAACACTTTTAGGAACAGAAATGGACTATGTGGAAGACAAACTGTCCAGTGAGTTTGTTTTCAATAACCCCAACATCAAAGGGACTTGTGGCTGTGGTGAAAGCTTTAACATTTGAAACCTCAGGACTCCAAGCTCCAGGAGAGCCGGGATCTACCTGGGAGCTCATTGAAGAGATCATGTGATTGTCATGTGCTCAGAGTTTATAATGTGTGGCCACCTCATGGGGAAAAATAAAGTGATACATTTTGGAAATCAAGCCAGTGTTCTAAGAGTCCCGAAAACTTGGTATCTGTATTGTCTGTAAAGCACAGAAACTGAGAAACCATTGGCTTCTTTGGGTCATCTGTTCTGTACAGAAAACTGTTACTCTGCTCTTAACACTGTAGCGTATGTGCTAGAACCAGCTTTGTGGCCATTGCTTTGTTGGGAGCTGAGGAAACAGATAACAGGTGTGCCCCCATAGATCCTAGTGAATGGCTTGAGACTACACCTGCTGGGTCCTTGCTCAACCTTTTACCAACTCCTAATCTCACAGTCAGGACAACTGTGGGTAACAGCATAGTGGTACCCCACTTCCCTCTCACATCTGCCATGGCCTTTTGCATTTTTATTAGAAATATGATTATCAGATGTTTCATTTGCCCACTCAACAGTCCCAGACTTCTGAGTGATAGTGTGAGAAGGTAGGACCTGCCAGACCTGGTCTCAGTCCATCCCCTAGGGCATGCTTCAAGATGGTTTGCTTAGACCTTTCAATTGGAAGCTCTTGTGACAAGCAGCCAGCTAGTAGCTCACAGCACCTAACTGTGTGTATGAAGACTAGATCCGGGTACAGGTTAGAAGAGCTAGGACTGGACCCAGCTCTCTTCCTCACAGGTGACACCAGTGCTGTGTGAGACGGTCAGTGGAGGTGAGTGCTGGCCTGGCTTCATGCTGGGCAGCATTTTCATAAGACTCTCGTAATTTATGGAGATTGCATTAGTTTTCTTTTGAATGGAAGAGTCTTAGTTAAACCCTTTTGTATGAATTGCCACCTTGTTTGTTTAGAACATTGAAACAATAGTTTCGTACAGAGATCCTGCAGCAGTGGAATTACTCTTGGAGCACAGGACCTATGCAGCAGAACATGGAAATGTCTTCTTAGAGTTCCCAATATGCGTATACTTTCTGGTTCCTCAATGAAATTCTGAATTTTTAGTATTTTTGTCACCAGTTTTTTGAGTCGTGATTTCACAACCCTCCTGCTTCAGCTTTCTGAGACATGTGCTACCACACCTGGATCCCAAGTTTTTCTTCAAAGTGATGGTGACTTGACTTGTGTTTGACATCTTAAGTAACCTGTGAGTTCTTTTGCGGGAAGCTGATTTTCATGAAGTAGCTGAGTTTAATATTTGCGCTGTTTACTAAAGTACCTACCACCAAAATGCACCAACTTGTAGTTTTATGATTGTTGATGAGTTTTATCATAAATAGAATTGTTGATACATCTTTAATTTGTGCAATATTGTATGTAGAGACTGAATATCAATTAAAAAACACAATTCCTTGTGGTCCTAATACTGTCTTTTCTTGCTGGGGGAGAAGATTTGGGGGAGTTAGCTGCTAAAGCCAGTCAGTCAGTTATGCTGCTGTCTCCAAAAGCCTGAGAACACACTGGAGATGATGCTGTCTTGCTTTGGTGCCTGTTTGTGGTGTACATCCCACCACACCATCCCTTCATCTGACACAGATGCTTGCAGTCATCCTCAGGAGAGAATGTCATCCACACTCGGGATGCTTTTCCCTTGGTTGTCTGAGCTTCAGCTTCTCTTCCTTCCAGAAGGGTCTTAGCAGTTCAGATCCAGTAGACTTTTGTGGACCTCAGAGCCTAGAGCTAACACATGAACCAGACTCCAGACAGTACTGAAAGGTACTGTCATATCCTTTTCATACTTGAGAACCTAAAGCATGACAAGAGTAGAATCTTTTATCCAATTAAATTATTTTTTTTAAGATTTATTTATTGTGTATACAGTGTTCTGCCTACATGTATGACTGCAGCTTAGAAGGCAACACCAGAATCTCATTATGGATGGTTGTGAGCCACCATGTGGTTGCTTTGAATTGAACTCAGGACCTCTGGAAGAGCAGCCAGTGCTCCTAACTACTGAGCCATCTCTCCAGCCCCCAAAAGATGTGTAGCCCAGGCTGGCCTCAAACTTGTGATCCTCCTGCCTCCGCCTCCTTCAGCAAATCCTACTGGCATGCGCCACCACAACCGGCAATCTAATTAAATGATATATGGCCTGGTGATGCTCTGAACAGCTACAACACATACTATTTTAATGACCTCTAGAGGTGAGAGGCAGGTGGAGGGTGCCCTCTGAGCTGAGTTTTTAAAGACGAGAAATGTAGAGAAAAGGAGGAGAATGAACAAAACTAATTGGTTTGAAAAAATGTAGAGAAACTATGACCTGAAAAGACCAAGGCACCGGAAGGACAGGTTGGGGACCTTGAAACAGCCTCTGAGTTCTGCAAGGGCGTCAGTGTGTACAAGGGAGTCCTCAGAATACAACTACATTCCACCAGACAAGGTGCAAGCCTACAAGCATAGCATTGGAAGGCTGAAGCAGTTGGATTGAACGTTCCATTCCAAACCTGAGGGGGGGCCAAGACCCCCACCTTAAAAATACAAATGGAAGACAAAACAGCATTCAGAAGTATCAGTCTTGTGCTCATATAGCAAAATAGCCTAAAAGGGTAGAAAGGGTCTGTTGGCAAAACCCGGAGGGGACAGACAGGGACCAGTGTGACTCAGTATATGTGGGTACAGCAGTACCTACAGTTTGGGCTTGGAGTTTTCTCTTACCCAGTATTGAAACATTGAAGACAGGAACTCAACTACCTCAGTGTTCTTGCTCCACAAGTACATCATTCTTTCAGACAGAATGGCTCAACGTGTAATCCTAACAACCATGTCACTCAAGCCTCTGCCCTGGCCAGGAAGGTTCTCACATACCCACACAAACCCTGTGGCACCCCTAAGTGACATGTGGGGCATCAGATGTTCCAGGAGCCTCACAAGGTGGCAAATCTTCATATAACCTTGGTTAAAATTTTCACTGTCCTCAGCAGGAAGCTCTGAAGTGAATGGGCCAGGCCACTGCGGTTAAAAATAGTTTTCAATGCATTTCAGAAGCCCAGCCTGCTGTGCTTCATTGTCCTGGAAGGTCTCCCAGCCCCCTTCTGCACCTACAAGAATGGCTTTTTTCCTCAGACAGGAAAGGGAGTTGGAGGGGGAAAAACCTACAAGATTGGGGGTCTCTAAGGTCCTCAGTACTTCCTAGGGTTGATTCAGCAGGAAATGCCTCAAAAATAGTCTTTCTTGTCATGTTTTGATGTGTAAGCAATCAGGAAACACATGTCCATGATGTTCAGCTGAACTGTGAGCACTCATTAAAAAACTCCAGGGCATTAGAGACAGGCTCAGCCCAGAATCAGCACAAAAAAAGCCAGCCTCAGGCATAGTGGTCTAGAGATGAAAACTAACCTGGATTTGATCCCGTGGAAGAAAGGAGGAAGATCTGCCCTTGACCTCAACTGGTATTCTCAAAAGAACACAGGGAACAGGGTCACGGACTTGTGACTACACAGACATGTTTGAGGTCATGAGCCAATCACCCAAAATTCCAGAGTTTGCTGGCAGAAGCTATAAGAGAAGCATACAAAAGGTCTTTCCCAGCAGCCTTTGGGGGAAAATGGGCTTACTGACACCTTCATCTTGGATGTCTACTTCCCAGACAATGCAGATGAGATTTCTATTATTTTAAAGTGCCTGGCTTGGGGAGGTTTGTGACAGCAGTGTAGTACATGCTATCTGCCAAATGACAGAATCTCAGATGCCCCATGTGGTGATATTGTGTTCCCCAATATATCGTGCACCCTAATAACTTTATCTGGGGTCAGAGAACAGAACAGCCACTAGACAGACATAGAGGCCAGAAAATGGTTGCACTCACACCTTCATCTCTGTGAGTTCAAAGCCACACTGGAAACAGGTATGGTGACTCACACCTTTAATCCCAGGAAGTGATGGTAGAAAGCAGAAAGAGATATAAAGTGTGAAAACCAGGAACTAGGCCTGGTTAAGATTTTAGGCTTTTGAGCAGCAGTTCAGCTGAGATTTCATTATGGATGAGGACTAAGAGGCTTCCAGTCTGAGGAAACAGAATCAGCTGAGGAAATGGCAAGGTAAGGTGGCTGTGGATTGTTCTGCTTCTCTGATCTTTCAGCATTCACCCCAATACCTGGCTCCAGGTTTCTTTTTATTAATAAGACCTTTTAAGATTCGTGCTACATCTGGCACCCAACTTGTTGGGTACAAATTCTCGGAAAAGCTACTTGCCTGTGGCCTTGCGGGCCCCAGCTCAAACCTAAGCTACACTGCTGGTTGTGGTGACACATGCTTGTTGAATTTACTGAAGGAGGCTTGCTAAAGAGAAGCTAAGGCCGGGGCCCAGCCACAAACGGTGGCTGTGGGACCATGGAGGCAGTGGCTACTGCTCCAAATTGCCGGCTGCTTCTCATGATGTTGGTGACTACGGTGATGCTGCTACCTGGGACTGAGAGTTTACTGCTGCTTATTCAGAGAAGAATTTCCAGGACCATCATGTTACAAGAAAGCATTGGCAAAGGTCAGTTTGGAAAAGTTTGGCAAGACAAATGGTGGGGAGAAGTCACTGTGCAGATTTTCTCTTCTAGGGAAGAATGTTCAAGGTTCTGAGAGAGAGACATTTATCAGACTGTGATTGCTCCAAACCACAGAGGAGGCGCGCGCGCGCACACACACACACACACACACACACACACACACACACACACACACACACACATAAATGTCTGCAGGGAACCATGACCATGCCTAACAGTGACTTTGAAATCTTCAAGAAGATGGCAGGAGCCCACAATGATGACTCCACTTGGACTATGGTAAAGCCATTAAGCTGATTAACACTACCAAAAGATTGAATTTGGACTACAGACTGCTCAGGACGTTTTTGAGATGGGTTGCTGAGATGATCCAGCCTGACAGACTACTTGAAGAAGGACTTGAAACAAGCCCTGCACTTTCTCATTATGCAGCGACTAGACAAATGATACAGGACTTGACAATTAACAAAAAAATTTTCATTTCAGGATTCCGTAAAGATGTCTTCACCCCCAGGAAGCAGGAAGTAATTTTAAGAAAACGATGTCCACATTCTCAAGAGGTGGGATGGATGGCTTTTGGGTCGTTTGATGAGTTATGAAAATTGTCATTGTTTACAATGGTTGGTTACAAGTTGTTAATTGTTAATGGTCAGGAAAAAAACCTGAACAAGGACATTAGATTCAGAGTTTTTGTTTAAAAAAAAAGAGAATATAGATATGAGGTAGACTCTACTCTGGGAAAACAGATAAAGAAATAATAGGAGAAATGAGTAGATCATTGAATCTACTCTAAAAAGAAAAAGGGCCAGGTGGTAGTGGTGCACACCTTTAATCCCAGCACTCGGGAAGCAGAGGCAGGCGGATCTCTATGAGTTTGAAGCAAGCCTGGTCTACAAAGCAAGTTCCAGGAAAGGCACAGAGAAATCCTGTCTCGAAAAACCAAAAAAAAAAAAAGAAAAAGAAAAAGAAAAGAAAAAGAAAAAGGGGAAGATATAAAATGACAAAAGGTAGATTATTGAATCTATTATGAAAAGAAAAAAGAGAATATGGATATGATAAGATAAAAAGGGAGATTGTTGAATCTACTTTTAAAAAGGAACTACTTGTTTTACATAGGATAAGTAATGAAAATTTTTTGTCTGAGTTTATCAAATGTTACTGGATTGGACATTGTTAATATATATAATGGAATTTTTTGTCTGAATCTGTCAAATATTAATGGTCTAGACTTCGTTAATTCTTTGTAATTCTTGACTGTATATACTTATTGGATATAGTTTTTCTTATAAGCTTTTTTAATTTTAGACAAAAGGGGGAAATGTGATATTGTGTTCCCCAATATATCGTGCACCCTAATAAATTTATCTCAGGTCAGAGAATAGAACAGCCACTAGACAAACACAGAGGCCAGAAAATGGTGGCACACACACCTTTAATTCTAGGCTTCTGGAGGCAGAGATCTATCCAGAATTGGCGAGGTGAGGTGGCTGTGGCTTGTTCTGCTTCTCTGATCTTCCAGCATTCACCCCAATACTTGGCTCCAGGTTTGTTTTTATTAATAAGACCTGTTAAGATTCGTGCTACAGCTCCATCTTGGGATATCTTAGCACAGTTGAGCATGTGCCCCTAAACCCCTTACCTGTGACTTTGAGACTTCCTCTCTACTTTCCAGCATACTTAGTCTCACAGTGCTAAAGAACAAGCTAAACTATGCCCAGAGACAGGACTGCTACTGTAGCTCACAGCCCTCCCCATAACAGCCTCATCACTGCATCTCACCTAGCAGTGCTGTGCACCACAAGTGGAGCTATTTCCACAGAAACATTTGCTTTTGAGAACAACGGGGAGAGAGCAAACCAAATGCACTTACTGGACACCCTTACAGCTCCAGTTCAAAAGAAATAGCAATAAATGCTCCACGTAGGTCCAGGATTGTCCAGTTTTGTACCTGTTTAATAAGAACATTGGTGAAAAACACGATACTTGCAAATAAGATGATGTCATAACCATGTGCTGGTTCTGAGACAGCCATGTGTCTTATTTGCCTTGAGTGTCATTGTCTAAGAAATGCTGGCTGAATTCATCTACTATTGCATCGGTCTTGGTCTCTTTTCTGTCCCTGTGGTTAAAATACTGTGCTAAAGCAACTTAGGGGGAATGGGGTTCCTTGCAGCTCAGATCAAGGTCACAAGTTCATTTTTATGAAGGAGTCAGAGTGGCAGGAGCTTAAGGCAGAGAAGCACAATGCATCTGAAAAGAAGTGAAGCAAGGTGAGAGATGGACCAATGCTGCTGCCAGGCTTCCTCTCCTCTTACACCATCCAGGAGCCAGCCTGGGGAGTAGCACCATTCACAGGGCAGGTCTTCCCACCTCAACATCCAGAAACCTAACAGGCAAGGCATGCAGAGAGAGGCCTATCTCATGGGTGATTCTAGATTCTGTCCTGTGGAAGTAACACAAATCATCATAGCACCAGCTCCTTTATTTGGTGTCCATCAGTAGGCTAATGTCATCCATTGCATCTTGTGCACAAATCCTACACTTGTGAGACTGGTTTCTTCAAATAGGTTCTCAGAACTGAATGCTTTCTGAATAGGGTTGAGGTCGCTGAAGAAAGAAAGCCAGTAATCACATGTGTTTTGCCCAAAACAAAGACATTCAGAGAAGAGACAGCTTCAAGAGTGAGAGAAAACATTTGCCAGCAATATATCCAACATATGGTTAGTATCTAAAATATACAAAGAACTCAAGAAACTAAACATCAAGAAAATAATCCAGTTAGAAAATAGGTCCTGCAGCTGCACACAAAAATATCAAAATAAGAAATACAAATGGGGGCTGGAGAAATGGCTCAGGTTAAGAGCACTGCTTTGCTCTTCCAGAGTCCTGAGTTCAAGTCCCAGCACCCACATGGTGGCTCACAACCACCTGAAATGAGATCTGTTGCCCTCTTCTGGTCTGTGGGTGTACATGCACACAGAACACTGTATATATAATAAATAAATAAATCTTAAAAAAAAATATAAATGGTTAATAATAATTTTTTAAGTGTTTAAATTTGTATTTTCCTGATGGCTAATAATTTGAACTATTTTGAGATTCCATGTCATCCTGATACCAATGGCAGTCAAGAACACAACAGTGGCCAGGTGGCGCATGCCTTTAATCCCAGCACTTGGGAGGCAGAGGCAGGCAGATCTCTGTGAGTTCGAGTCCAGCCTGGTCTACAGAGCGAGATCCAAGAAAGGCATAAAGCTACACAGAGAAACCCTGTCTCGAAAAACCAAAAACAAACAAACAAACAAAAAGAACAACAGAGATGCTGGTGAGGATGTGGGGAGAGAAGAACAGTTGTTCACTGTTGGTGTAAATATAAATTGGTGCAGCCACTGTGGAAGTCAGTGTGGAGGTTTCTCAAAAACCTGTAATAGTACTTTCATATAATCCAACTGTCCCTGTCCCTGGGCATGTATGAAAAGATTCAATGCCATCCTACAAAAATACTTGCTTATCCATGTCCATTGCTCCTGGAATCAGCTTAGAGGCCCATAAACTGACCAGTGAATAATGAAAATGTGGTAGAATGGAATTTTACTCAATCATAAAAATGAAATTAAGCAACCTGCAGGAAAATGGACCAAATGATATACGAAGGTAGCCTAGGCCAGCAAGACAAACGCTGTGTGTTCTCATGTGGATTCTAGCTTCGAATTTTCACAATTATGTGTTAATTTGGAGTGTCTAGAGGACAAGGAACTAGAAATGGCCCAAGAGGAATGGACAGAATGAGGCCTTAACGGTTGAAGTGTTAGTAGAACTCAGATGCTGTGAAAGTAGGGTGGGGGCACTGGGGACTAAAGGTTTAAGTGGAAGCTGAGGCAGGGGATGGAGAAGAGGAGTTGATTGTGTGGGTTAACCAAACTGCAGATATATAAAATTCCCTTATAGAAATACACCACTTTACATCTGATTAAAAATGGAATTTTTTAAAGGTCTGAACACAGGTACCCTGCATGGGTTGATAAGGGGTGCTTCCCTAGAAGACATGAGTAACTAAATGTAAATCTCAGTGCTAGTATGGGATAGCTACCTAGGAGTAACTTGTCAGAGAAGGCCCAGAGGACCCTAAAACAATACAAGCTATTGATCGCCATTTGTCTCGGTTGTCCACCAGAACTAGATGGTGAGACTGTTATTGAAGACACATGTACTTCAGTTGCAACATAGAGAAAACTGGAACGGACCTCAAAACCTCCTCCCTGGTACCTGAAAAGTAACTCATAACTGGTCAAGGGCTTACAATAAATGACTGTTGAATGCTCTGCCTTTTATGAGACATCTATAAGCACCACTAAAGCCTGCCCAAGGCTCAGGGACACAACATAAAAGCAAATAAAAAGAATACAAGAGCCAGAGGAGACACACTGTAAATACCATCTTCTGGGTGTGGCATGGCTGTGGCGCTCAGGAATTCATTGCAACTGTGGCAACCCACACAAGACCTGCATGAGATGAAGCTGACAACATTGACTGCAGAAGGCAGAACTGGACTCAGTGGAAGGGGCAGGGAGGGCTGTCGGTGGAAGGTTGTGGATAGTTATCAAGAGAAATTATCTGAATGTATGAAATTATCAAAAGATAAAAAGATTCAAAACATTTTAGCAATTGAAAATTTTCCTAAGTGATTTAAAACACTTCATTTCCTATAAATTATCTGGCTATAGAAAACAATTCCAACATTTACTGGGTGCTTTACTAACTTACTTTACTATTGAGTTCTGAAGAGCAAGCCTAGCAAGCACCGTATGCCTGCTAGGCAAGCAGTCTACCCCAGTACACTCCTAAGCTACATCCCCAGACCAAGTACTTAAAGCCAGTATTAAACAGTTAATCACAACCAACTCAGTACAGTGTTGCCCTTTCCCTGATAAGTGAACTAAATGTGTGTCATGTCTATTTTTTATAAAATATTCTACTATATAAATAGATTTGAGACTCACAGCTCAGAAGGAAAACAGTTTGGGAAGTTTGAGTGCGTAGTCCATTAGCTTTAGATATTTGAGGCCTGTTATAAGTAGAACAAAATGATAGAATTAAGATGTCATGAGGCAGCTGCACATAGCTCACAGTGGAACAAGCCTAAGCCAAACCAAATCCCAGCATGGAGATGGGACACAAGCATGAAATCCCACCCCTACCCATGGAGCTATTGGCAATTGTTTGCTTCTGGGAGAGGCAGAGTATTTTCTCCAAGTGCAGCCTCTGATAAATCAGCCATGTTCCAGGAGAAGTCCACACATCCAAGACCATTTGGGCTACACAAATTCATTTTGATGGGTTCTTTGTTTTTAAGAATACAAAATTGGGTGGGTGGGGAAGAGTTAGGGGAGGAGATGAATATGATCAAAATATAGAACTCTCACAGAACTAATGCATGTTTTGTTTTGGGGGCGGGTGTTGTTTTGGTTTTTGGTTTGGTTTGGTTTGGGTTTCCAAGACAGGGTTTCAATGTGTAGCCTTGGCTGTCCTGGAACTCACTTTGTAGACCAGGCTGGCCTCAAACTCACAGAAATCCACCTGCCTCTGCATCCTGAGTGCTGGCAATAAAGAAGTACTCCACCACCACCTGGCTAATACATGTTTTTAAACCAAGTTAAAACAGGCAGGAAAAAAAAAGTCAGTGGGAGCCCATTCAGTTGGTGTCACAGGATAAAAGAGAAAAGGAGACCATGGGCTAAATTATCTTCAAAGGCACCCAGTGACAGAGGACTTCCTGCTGTGAACCACAGAAATATGAAGAGGGAATTCAGCTGATTATGGAAAAGCTATTACCTGGAAGAGTCAAAGACTCTTCCAGAAGATAAAGTCAAAACTCAAGGTGTATTGGTGATATTGGCTTTTGAATATATTAGTTGTATCCTCCAGCAAATTTCTTGTGTAGCTTTCCCATTTGATTCTTTTCCCAAGAACTTCTAACAGTGTGATTAATCATTTATTGGGCACAACTTCTCATATACATTCCCCAGCTGTGTTTATTCTTCATTAGCAAACATCTGGTCAGGGTCATTCTCCGGACAAAAGTATTCCACCTAAGATACTTCTCTGCATCCAAGGACAAACTGTAGATAGATAAGCATTAGCTCATCTCACCTACAGATAAGAAAATAACCACTAACAAATACTTAACTCCTTACCTTCTCCCTGGTTTATTTACACAAGGCCCTAATTTAAGGGATTTACTGCTCATAATTCTGACATAGTGTTTTGGACATCTGCTAGTTACTGAGTTAAGGTAGTTCTTTCCCACTGACCCAAGGAGATAACTGACAAGGCCAGGCAGATGATAGGTACCAAGCTTCATCCTGTGTGCAAATTAAGCTTTAATTCTCCCTCCTTTATCTCAGCCTAGGTGTTAGTCCTAGTTCTAAAGACTCCTTCCTTAGCACTTAACTCAGAAAGTGCTTTTACTTACCAAATACATCGTAAAGCAGGTTGCCTAGCAACTGAGTATACTCTTCCCCCCACCCCTTCACCCTACCAGAAAGCTACACAGCTGAAATAAACTGGGACAAAAGTGGCACCTAAGGAGAAAAAGACAGTTTTACTTTACTAGTGACTTATACTTACATATATAGACTCCTAAGATTTTACCTAGCCACTTCTAAGATTATAGTCTGAGCATATGAATTCCTTTTTAGAATCCCCCAATTGATTTTAGCCCTTAGTTGACCCTACCAGAGTAACTCCCATTAGTCACTCCCCTTTTGGGGTTGTAAAAGAAAGCCTGACAGTCACTGCCTGGTATAAACTCTTACCTGCCTTTATGACCCTGAAAGAATTCAAGCCTGGTAACCTCACCTTGGCCAGAGAGTTGCTGATTGTGTGATTGTGTGTGTGTGTGTGTGTGTGTGTGTGTGTGTGTGTGTGTGTGTGTAAACTGGATTCTTGAGAGGGAACGAAGACAGAAAGAACTTAGAACAGTGAGAGAACAGCAGAAGAGGGACAGAGAGGAGCCAAGCGTGAGAACAGAAAGGAAGCTGTGCAGATTAAATTTACTTAGAAGAATAAAGTGAATGATAAAGATAAAGAGCTTGGTGTGCCTAGATTTTTTTCCATATCCCTAAGTTTAGAGCCTCAGCTGGTTGTTAGATTCTTCTATGGACCCTGGGAAAAGACCATAAAGGGCTGGACCCTTACAGTGCTGAATAACTTCCATTAGTCCCTGCCTCTTAAGCTCCATACCATCTTTCAACTGGGAATCAGCCTTCATTAACACATGTGCCTCTGAGGGCCATTCCAGATTCAAAAATAGTTTGTCCATAAATGGGAGATTTGGGGTTCTGATGGTGGTTTTCCTAACTGCAAAAGCACTATGCCAGTGATTTTCAAACTTCAGTGGATTAAAAGTCACCTAATGTGTAGGGCTACAGAGGTGGCTCAGCACTTAAGAGTCCTGGCTGTTCCTTGAGAGCTCCTAGGTTTGGTTCCCAGCACTCACCTGGCAGCTCACACCCATCTGTAACCCCAATTCCAGAGGCACTGACACTCTCTTCTGACCTCCAAGGGTACTGCACACATGGTACATAGACAAACCTGCAAGCAAAACACTTACATAATTTTTTTTAAGATTTTTAATTACCTAAAGGAATTAGATAAAATGCATATCCTGGCAGAGCATGATGGGACACATCTTTAATCCCAGCACTTGAGAGGCAAAGATAGGCAGATCTCTGTGAATTCAAGGTCAGAATTCCAGTCTAACCAGGGCTAAACAGAACCTGACTTAAGAGATTAATAGTATAAAACATATCCTTAGGTTTTACTTACCAGAAATCAAATGAGCCTTAGGAAGTAGAAATCAGCTTTTACCCAAATGACTGAATGCAAGAGGTCTGTGGTCACACTTTGAGAAACACTGCCCTACACTGAAATGCCATTTTGGATTGTTATTTTATTATTAGTTGTTATATATTACCAATATCATATAGTAATTATGACTATAACATGTTTCAACACTATCTTGCCTCTTGTGCAGATGCAGTTTTCCCAGCAACGTTCATTGCATGGAAACTGATTATTCATTGATCTATTCAATTAGAAAATACCTAGGCAACCCTTTTATATATGAAGCATGTGAATGGAGAAAATCATTATCTGATAAACAAAAGATCTACTGTGGTGAAGAGTGGCAAAGAGTCCCACAGGCCCTCTCAGGGCACTGAGTCTTCATCCTCAATGTAGCACTAAGAAATTAGTGACATGCAGAGTGATGTCATGTAAGTTTCCCTTTTTTATGGGGACACACCCAGGCCAAGCACAGCTGGCTCCACTGTTTGCTTTTGCTTGGACTATGCAAGGATCTTCGGGCAGGAAGTACGCTTGGCTTTTGGCAAGGCACAGTAAGTGGGTGACCATGAAATGGTGTCTTAGGCACTCTTCTATTGCTGTGAAGAGACACCAGGACCAAGACAACTCTATAAAGGAAAACATTTAATTGGGGATTTTCTTACAGATTCAGAGGTTTAGTCTATCATTATCATGGTGGCAGGCAGGCAGGGATGGTGCTGGAGAAGTAGCTGGGCTACATCCTGATCCACAAAGAGAGGGAGAGACGGGGCCCTGGTTTGGGCTTTTGAAACCTCAAAGCCTACCCCCAGTGACACACTTATTTGAACAAAGACATATCTTCCCCAACAAAGCCACACCTCTACCAACAAGGCCACACTTCTTAATCCTTCCCTGACAGCTCATCAATTTGGGACTAAGTATGCAAATCTATGAGCCTATGGGGTCTAATCTCAAAACACCACAAAAAGTGTCACTTGTATTTCAGATTCTTTTTTTTTTTTTCCCTAGACAAGGTTTCTCTGTAGCTTTGGAGGCTGTCCTGGAACTTGCTTTGTAGACCAGGCTGGCCTCGAACTCACAGAGATCTACCTGCCTCTGCCTCCCAAGTGCTGGAATTACAGGGGTGTGCCACCACCACCACCACCACCGGGCTGTATTTCAGATTCTTGATGGTGAGCACAAGAGAGATTTATGATCATCTAACTGAGAGAGATAGGCTATAAGTAGATGCACTTAGAAACTGCCTCAACATCATCCATTGCAAAGCTCATAGGAATTTGAAATTGTGGTAAAATTTATGAGAAATGGGCAGTGGATATCCATGACTCTCAGAATTGAAATGGTAATTTCTGAGTGTTTGGGAAGCTGTCAAGGTTAATTTCAGAACCTGCCTCCTGTGCTCCATAAAGCTGTGTCACCATGCTTTTAGAGAATTGTGACTAGGGTTTTAAGGGACTCCAAACTCTAAAATTACCATATGAGCATATAAATATCTAATGGAGGGCAAAAATTTCAAGAAGTTCTGCTGGGTGGTGGCGGTGCATGCCTGTAATCCCAGCACTCAGGAGGCAGAGGCAGGTATATCTCTGTGAGTTAGAGGCCAGCCTGGTATACTGAGCTAGATCCAGGAAAGGTGCAAAGCTACACAGAGAAACCCTGTCTCAAAAAAGAAAAAAAACACACAAAAAAAAATGTTCAAGAAGTTTATCAACTACATCTTTGAAATAGTTTATAGGTCAAGCACATACACACACACACACACACACACACACACACACACACACACACACACGTACACATGGACATACATCATACATTCACATATACTCATGCTGGAGTAGAACCAAGTCAACTCTAATGTACTGCCAAGGGGTATATCCTCTTGATGTGTCCTCAGGAAAGAACATAATTTGCATTTGCAAAGACCATATTAGTGATTCTCACATAATCAATCTCTTGGTGAACAAGTGTGTGTACCTTCCTCCCTAATCACTAGGACCCTGTGACCAAATGATCTCCTGAGGAAATCCTCAGTGTGTTCAGAAGTGAGTCCTCCATCCTGCAGCCTGAGCTCTGTCCACCTGTACTCAGTGTTCCATCCTGCATGCTGAGCTCTGTCCACCTGTACTGTGAGTCCTCCATCCTGCAGGCTGAGCTCTGTTCACCTGTACTTTGTGTTTTAGTGGGCTCCATGAATCAACTTCTCAGAAATAAGTTCTTCATGAGGTGAGGGTTGCACTGTGTCACAGTGTGTACTTAGTACTGAAACAGAGATTCTAGAGCTTGGTCAGGAACATGATAAGAAGGTCAGTCAACTATCTCCACGCCTATCTAATACTGCAAATACAGCAATAGAAATCAAGGAAACAATCTTATTTGTAATAGTCACAAAATTGTGTCTTAGTATAAACCTATCTGGGGAAATTAAAGACTTCTCCAATAAAAGCTTTAATGTTAAAGAAAGAAATTCAGAAGCCACTAAAACATGGAAAGACTTCCCACGCTCATGGGCAAGAAGAATTAATATTTGTCAAAATGACCATCCTATCCAAAGTGGTCTAAAAATCCTAAGCATTCCTGTTGTAGGATAATCTTCTCATACACTGTGTAAATATGTGCCATTGTGATGGGTTTAATAAAGAGCTGAGCCGGGCAGTGGTGGCGCACGCCTTTAATCCCAGCACTCGGGAGGCAGAGCCAGGCGGATCTCTGTGAGTTCAAAGCCAGCCTGGGCTACCAAATGAGTTCCAGGAAAAGGCTCAAAGCTACACAGAGAAACCCTGTCTTGAAAAACCAAAATAAATAAATAAATAAATAAATAAATAAATAAATAAATAAATAGCCGAACCGCCAATAAGTAGACAGGAGAGGGTAGACAGAACTGTGCAGAGAGAGGAACTCAGGGGGATGAATCTGGCACATCAAGAGATGCCAGTGAGATACTGAGGAAGTCAGACATACATTATGGAGGAGAGGTAAACAGCCACATGGTAGAATGCAGATTAAAAGAAATGGGTTAAGTTATAAGAGCTAGTAGGACAGGCCTAAGCTAAGGCCACACTTTCATATTGTCTCCATGTCATTTTGTGGGGGCTGGAGGGCCAAAGAAAGTCTGGCAAAAAGACTAGCTACATAACTGGAGCCCACTGCTCAAGGCATGCAGAGGTCCTGCTATGCAGCAGAGCACTTAAATGGCACACTGCCAGTGGGAGGCTATAGTCAGACATTTCTCTCCCACCTGTCAATCCCCAAATAACCATTCAGAAGCTTAATATTACTTATAAATGCTTGGCCAATAGATCAGGCTTGTTACTAGCTAACTCTTACACTTAAATTAATCCATATATTTTTTTAAAATCTATGCTTTGCCATATCGCCCATTGCTTCTTACCTCATTTTCTATACATCTTGCTTCCTCACTGCTGGCTGGCATCTCTAGACTCTGCCCTTCTACATCCCATCATTCTCAGTTTGGCTTTGCCACTTAGGCTTATCCTATTCAGCTGTTGGACAGTCAGCTTATTCACTAAGCCAATCATAGCAACATATATTTACACAATATACAGAAAGATAATTTCACAGCACTTTCCCCTTTTTTTAAAAGGAAGGTTTTAATGTTAACATAGTAAAATTATATACAACAAAACAGTTATCAATTAAAAATTATAGTTAAAATTTCCAGTCTATTTGCATTTGACAAAATTAGAGAAAATACTCTTATCTATCTTATCTTGGTGAGTCTAAAGATTTATACCTAATTTGCTTTCTATTATAACTAAGGAAAACTATAAGTTTAACTATTTAGTCTTTAACTCCATCAAATACCTCACAAGGATAAAATAATACCTAATGACAGAGACATGTAGAAAAGGTTTCTGAGTTGATTCTAAAGGAAACTGAGACTTCATTAATTAGGAGGAACAGACCCAGCAGAAATACTGTGGTGAGTATTGTGTACCCCACAATATTGTGTGTTCCCCGAAATAAATTTATCTGGGGTCAGAGAGCAGGACGGCCACAAGATTAAACATAAGGACAGGCAGTAGTAGCACACACCTTTAATCCTAGTATTTCAGAGACAGAAATACCTCTGGATCTCTGAGTTCAAGGCCACATTAGAAACAGCCAGGCATGGTGACACATGCCTTTAATCCCAGAAACCCAGCCTTTAATCCCAGGGAGTGGGGGCAGAAAGAGAAAGGTATATAAGGTGTGAGGGCCAGGAACTAAGTTGGTTAAGCATTTGGCTGGTTTAGCATTCAGCCTTTGGAGCAGCACAGTTCAGCTGAGAGCCATTGGGATGAGGACTCAGAAGCTTCCAGTCTGAGGAAACAGGATCACCTGAGGAACTAGCAAGATGAGATAGCTGTGGTTTGTTCTGCTTCTCTGATCTTCCAGCATTCACCCCAATAACTGGCCTCAGGTTTGATTTCATTAATAAGAACTTTTAAGATTCCTACTACATAGTACCTTTTACTAATGCTGAAATTTCCTCTTTATGGGAAGAAAATGAACATTGGCAAAGAGCTTGCAGTGATTTTTTGGAAGAAATTAACAACAAACATTCCAAAAGCAAGAGAATTCAGTTTATAAAGAGAACTAACTGGGTCCTTCCTCACATTGTACAGGAAACACCAATTTCTGGAGCCCCTACCTTCTATACTGATGCAAACAAATCAGGAAAGACAGGTTATAAATGAAAAAATTTAAATAAAGTGGTTCAAAGCTCTTATGATGTGTTCAAAAGTAAGAATTGTATGCTATAATAATAGTATTAGATTTTCCAAAAACTCTTAATATAGTTACTGACTCTAAATATGCAGAAAGAGTTGTTTTACATGTTGAAAGTGCTAGATTTATTCTAGATAATTCAGAATTGACTTTGTTATTTGTTACAAGAAATGATCAGAAATAGAAATTATCCCCTATATATAACACATATCAGATCCCACATGGGTCTACCAGGCCCTCTACTACAAGGTAATGGTGAAGTTGAACAACTATTACTAGGAAATGCATTAGAAGTCTCAGAATTTCATAAGAAACACCATGTCAATAGCAAGGGTCTGAAAAAGGATTTTTTCCCATCACTTGGCAAAGGAAATTATAAGGAAATGTCCTACTTGTTTCTTGTATAACCAAACTCTACTACTTGTAGGAAGCAACCCAGAGGGTACTCAAAGAAATGAAAATTGGCAAATGGATGTGTTTGCAGAGTTTGGAAAATATATATATATCATAGATACATATTCAGGATTTCAATGGGCAACTACTTTAAGTTCTGAAAAGACTGATTCTGTAATTTGCTGTGGGATGTTCTGTATGTCAAATGTGTTGCTCTGATTGGTTAATAAATAAAACACTGATTGGCCAGTAGCTAGGCAGGAAGTATAGGCAGGACAAGCAGAGAAGAGAATTCTGGGAAGTGGAAGGCTGAGGCAGAGAGACACTGCCAGCCGCCGCCATAACAAGGAAGATGTAAGGTACTGGTAAGCCACGAGCCACGTGGCAAAGTATAGATTAATAGAAATGGGTTAATTTAAGATGTAAGAACTAGATAGCTAGAAGTCTGAGCCATTAGGACAAACAGTTTAAATAATATAAGCGTCTGTGTGTTTATTTTATAAGTGGGCTCTCAGACTGCAAGGGCTTGGCGGGACCCGGAGACAAAACTCCAGCTACAATAATCACACATTTATTAGAATTTATGGACATCATGGGAATACCCATAAAAATTAAGACTGGCAATGCTCCAGCATATCTCTAGTAAAATGAAACAGCTTTTTACTTATTACAACATAAAGCATATTGCAGGTATAGCACACAATCCTATAGGGCAGCAGTTATAGAAAGAGCTAATTGAACTCTAAAAGATATGTTTAATAAACAGAAAGGGGTAATAAAGATCCCTATAGATAGATTACACAATGCTTTATTAACTTTAAATTCTCTAAATGCACTGGGCGGTGGTAGCACACGCCTGTAATCCCAGCACTTGGGAGGCAGAGGCAGGTGGATCTCTGTGAGTTCTAGGCCAGCCTGGTCTACAGAGTGAGTTCCAGGACAGGCTCCAAAGCTACAGAGAAACCCTGTCTCAAAAAATCAAACAAACAAAAAATCTCTAAATGCTAATGAGAAAGGAATGACAGCTGCAGAGAGACATTGGACAGTAGAAAAAAACTGCTGAATCAAATCAGCCTGTGTATATTAAAGATATGTTGACCTCAGAATGGAAACCAGGATATGTATTATGTTGGGGAAGAGGTTCTGCTTTTGTTTCCACAGAAGAATATCTATGGATACCATCATAATTGATAAAGATTAGATTCAACAAGAGGACCTCTTCATTAGAAGAGGCAATAGTTCATCAAACAGCATGACTATTCAATCTAAATTAACTTATAAGACTAACAAATGCTTCTCATTTGATCAAACATAACTTGCCAAAAGGGAAACTCCCCAAAGTTAGAACTGGGGTAGGATTTTGTTTTTGTCTTTCCAGGAGAATGAAGGCATCCTTCCAAGAAATCTGAAGACCACTGGCCAAATGAGATATCTGAAGAAAAAGGACAAATCATCCAGAGAAAATGTCCCAAGAAAGAGAATAAATTAGCCTATTGGTATATCACATTTCCAACAGGATAAAATTTCATAAATCTTTCAAATGTTTGTTTTGGCTATTCTCTACAGACATAAAATGCAAATGGTCTTTTTGTACTCACAGTTCAATTAAAAATTAAAGCTGGCTTTGGAGTTGGATCGTGCCCCTCTCCTTCTCTAATCCAAGCATGCTTGTTTGGAATATCCAAAATCTCTGTTTCATGTCAGAAGAGCCACCTGATATGGGACAGAAGAAAAACCAAAATTAAGGGACTATTCTTTTGCCACTAATCTCATAATTCTTTGGTTTTACTTTGACTCTTTAAAACTTTTCTTAAGGTATAAATATCTCAAAATTTATAAGATATATATATATATATATAACTTTTGTCATGATATTAATGGTCATATAGAGTACTAATTAACTCTAGAAAAAGGCTTCATCTAGTTTCCTGTACATGATCTCAAGTTTGCGTCTCTATCAAGTAACTAGGAATTAAGTTTTTGTGCTCTGGATATACATAACAAATTATGGTCCTTTAACCTCTTTGAGATCTGTTGCATATGATATTAAAATGTTTAAGTTTTCTGCAGTGAACTATGACCATGCCTAACAGTGACCTTTGAAGTCTCCAAAAGGAGAGTAGGGCCTCACAATGAAGATTCCACCTGGACTATGGTAATGCCACTAAACTGACAAACACCACCCAAGGATTGGTTTTGGATTTCATACTGCTCAGGATAATTTCAAGGTGGCTAGCTGAGATGTTCCAGCCTTACACTACTCTACCTAGGACTTGAGGAAAGCCCTGCACTTTCTCATCACACAGAGACTGGACAGCAAACGATACAGCCAGCTCTCCAGGACTTGACCATTATCCCAATTTTTTCAGGGTCCCTAGAGATGTTGTTGCCCCCAGGCAACAGGGAGTAATTTTAAGAACATGATGCCACATTCCCAAAAGGAGGGTGGGTGGTTTGGTCGTTCAGTGGGTTATAAATGTGTGTCATTGTTTAGAGCAGTTGCCAGTTGTTAATGATCATGGTCAGGGTAAAAAAACTAAGCAAAGGAGGTTAGATTCGGGGATATCTTTCAGAAATGAAATAAAGGGGGGATATAGAAATGATAGGCTGAATGTGTAGATTATTGAATCTACTTTTAAACTAAAAAGCAAGTATTAATCTCAAATATTTTACATTCATATGGATTTTTATATATTGATACAAATGTAAGGTTATTTTTGCTTTAACATATTGTATGTTTCTACTCTTATTTAAGGTACTGTACCTATGCAGCTCATTAAAAAATGTAAAGTTCTAGTCCTTGAAAGATATTATAAACTATTTAGTATATTCAAGAAATGCAAAGTTAGTAGTTAGTCATCTCTAACAATCAAACTTGTAATAATGTATGTTTTCAAGGTCAAACAGATATTTTTTAGATAGATGGTCATCAAACACTTCAGAGATCTACAGAATATGGCACTTATGATGTTTTAAGAGCATAAGGCTTTTCATCACAGTGAGATACATCTGCTCCTGGCAGCACCAATCTACTTCAGAGAAGATGATGGGCATTGAAGAACCTCTACAGAGAGTCTGCTTTTTTGTGGCAAAGTTAGCCACTGTGCAAGATATTGCCCTTCCCTGACTTCTGACAATATTCTCTCTATGTTGGAAAAGTAGGACACAAAAGAAAGACCTGCTGAACTTTGCTAAGACAAGGTGGTAAGACAGTCCTTCAAAATTCCTGCTTCACAGAAAATTCTGTCAGATATTCTAGGCCTGTAGGCCAAAGATGGATGCCCCAACATTGCAGAGGAAACTTGGGTGACTGCCCAGGCAGCCAGATGTCTTTGTCATTTCCATAGTTTTGAAAATTGCTTGCTCTGCACTTCCTGTTTACTCAGGTAATATTTTGTCCTTTTTGGGTCTCTGATGGGATTGAAGACTAGATAGTTATATCATTTTCTTTGTTACCAAATTCAGAAAAGAAACTCACAAAAAAAGATGTAAAGTTTATAAGGTTAAGAGATATAAAAGCTTAAATTGTTTATCTAATAAAATGTTTTAAGGTCTAAAAGATATTTTTAGGTTGGTAATACAAGTTATGATAAAAACTGGTTTAGGTAGAAAACTTTGGACTCATCAATATAGGAGAGATTATGGAGTAATTTCTACAAATTTGCCAAATACGAGTGGACTGGACATTGTGAATGTAATTCTTACTTGATAATTGTTCTTATTGTATATAGGTTTCCTGGGTTAGAGTTAAAACCTTTCCTTTCTATTTAGACAAAAAGGGGGAAATGTTGTGGGATAATCTTTTTGTTTTGTTTTGTTTTGTTTTTCGAGACAGGGTTTCTCTGTGTAGATTTGCGCCTTTCCTAAAACTCACTTTGGAGACCAGGCTGGCCTCAAACACACAGAGATCCACCTGGCTCTGCCTCCCGAGTGCTGGGATTAAAGGCATGTGCCACCACCGCCCGGCGGGATAATCTTTTGTATACTATGTGAAGATATGTTGTTGTGAGTGATTTAATAAAGAGCTGAATGGCCAATAGGTAGGCAGGAGAGTTTAGGCAGGGTTTCTGGGCAGAGTGAGGAACTCAGAAGGATAAATTTGGTGTGGCAAGAGATGCCAGTGAGACACTGAGCAAGTCAGACATACATTATGGAGGACAGGTAAAGAGCCATGTAGCAGAATGTAGATTATTAGAAATGGGTTAATTTAAGTTATAACAGGTAGTGGGACAAGCCTAAGCTAAGATCAATTATTATTATAGTTAATAAGTCTCCATGTCATTATTTGGGGGCTGGTAGCCCAAAGAAAGTTTGACAAGAAAAACCAAGCTACAAATTCCCAGTCAGAAGTCCAGGACAGTTTTTTCTATATCCACGAACACCTGACCGAGGTCTCACCACTCACAGGGGCTGGGCCCTCCCACATCAATCATTAATCAGTAAAATGCCTTACAAACTTTCTTATAGGCCATTTGATGGAGGTTTTTTTTTTTTTTCAATTGAGTTTCCCACCTCTCTGGTGACTCTAGCTTGTGGCAAGTTGACAATCTTATATAAACTTGACATATTATTACACATCATTTTTTAACTATAACTTTTTATCATTTGTCCCTAAGGTCTCATTAATATCAATATATTATAAAACATACTACAAAGTTAAAAGTCCAACCATCTTTATAAAGTAAATCACTTTAGAAGTTCAATCTCCTTTAAAAAAAAAATCCAAAGTCTCTGTAAAACTCCAAAATCTCTTTAAAAGTTGAAAGTCTCCCAACTATGGGCTCCTGTAAAATAAAAAGTAAGTTAAATACTTTCTTACTTCAAGAAGAAAGAACCAGAGACCATCACAATCTGAACAAAGCAAAACCAAACTCCAACAGTATCAATAACTTGAGTGTCCAGAAGTCTGAGATTAACTCACAATGTCCAGGGCTCCTCCAAAGGGCTTGATTCACTTCTCCAGCTCCATCCTCTGCAGCACACACAGCTGTCTCCTAGGCTCCACTGGACTCCACTCAACTGCTGCTGCTATTCTTGTTGGTCATCCCATGGTACTGGCATCTCCAGCATGCTAGAGTCTGATGCTGCAACTGAACTGTGCTTTCACCATACCCCTCTCCTAGGCTTTCTTCAGGGACTCCAGCTCTGCCACACAGTGCCACAACTCAGCTGCTCCTCATGACCCCTTCATGCCCTCAAAACAAGTACCACCTGGGTGACACATTACCAAGTTCAGCTGCTAGCATGAGTTGCAACCTCAGTCCCTCTAGAACACAGCTTTGGTGTGCTCACCCTGAGAAAACACTCCCAGAAGATTTCACCTCGGTGATGCTGGTCTCTTCTTAACCACTGATAATCTCTTAACTAGACATCATTAATTGTCACAGGAAAGCAAAGCCTTCACTTCAGAGGTTCTGGTCTCTTGTTACTCCCAGCTGATTCATCAGCCTAAGCTAACCAGAACCACAAATTCTTAATTCAAAATCTCAAATGGCCCTGATAGAAAAGTCTCTGCTTCCCTCTGCAACATCACAAGCCAGGTCCCTCAGCTGTGTTGCCCCCAGCATCATCCTTACAGGTTTCACAACTAGCCAAGCTTTGACAACTTGGCTTTTCCAGGACAAAGTTCCCAAGTCCTCCCCCTAACATGGGTCTGTCACAGCAATACCCAACAAACATGGTACCAATTTCTGTCTTAGGATTACTATTGCTGTGATAAAACACCATGACCAAAAACAACTATGGGCAGAAATGGTTTATTTGGTTTACATGTCCAGAATCAAGTCCATTGATGGAAGCCAGTCAGGAACCTAGAGGCTTGAGCTGGTGCAAATGCCTTGAGGTGGTTCCTCTTATTGGCTTGCTCCTTATGGCTTACTCAGCTTGCTTTATTATACAACCCAGGACCTCTTGCCCAGGGTGTACCACCCACCATGGGCTGGGCCCTCCCAAAGCAATCACTAAGCAAGGAAATGCCCCATAGTCTTGCCGACAGCCAGATCTTCTCTGCTGTTCTGGGATTTTTCTCTGATCTGAACCTGTGTTGGTCTTATGCATGATGTCACAGTTGATGAGTTCATGTGTGCATCAGTCCTGTTGTGTCTGAAAGACACGGTTTTTATGGGTCATTCATCACTTCTGTGTCTTACAATCTTTCTGCTTCCTCTTCCAAACAGATCCCTGAGCCTTGAGGGGAGGGACTAACGAACATAGACTTTTTAATTCATACAAAGCTTGGAAGTTTTGTTTTCTGCAAACTGTCTTTATTGATGTTGACATAATAGGCATTCAAAATGTTTTCATATACTCCATTCTCATTATAAGACTGAATTTAGAAAGCAAGAGAAATATTACTTACAGCAAAAATATGTCAAATACTGTTCCTCCCAGGAGAGAAAGCAGGAATGCAGAGAAGATGCTGGAGCTGTGAACCTAGCCAATGTCCAGGCACACAGACAACTCTACTTCCAAATTGGCCATATTTTGGTTAAAGCCATATTCTCAGCTATGACACTGCTTTCATTTTAAGATGAAGACCTTGTCTTAGGGTTTCTATTGCTGCAACAAAATACCATGACCAAAAGGCAACTTGGAGAGGAAAGGGTTTATTAGGCTTACACTTCCACATCACTGTTCATCATTGAAAGAAGTCAGAACAGGAACTCAAGCAGGGCAGGATCCTGGAGGCAGGAGCTGATGCATAAGCCATGGAGGAATGCTGCTTACTGACTGCTCACATAGCTTGCTCAGTCTGCTTTCTTATAGAACTCAGGACCACCAGCCAGAGATGGCCCCACCTGCCATGAGCTGGGCTCTCCATCATTGATCACTGTCTTAGTTAGGGTTTCTATTGCTATGATGAGACACCATGACCATGGCAACTCTTATAGGGAAAACATGGGGTTGGGGATTTAGCTCAGTGGTAGAGCGCTTGCCTAGCAAGTGCAAGGCCCTGGGTTCGATCCTCAGCTCCACATACAAAAAAAAAAAAAAAGGAAAACATTTAATTGGGGGGGGGGGCTTGCTTACAGTTTCAGAAATTTAGTCCATTATCATCATAGTGGGGAACATGGTGGCCTGCAGGCAGGTGTGGTGCTGAAGGAGTACCTGAGAATCCTACGTCTTTCAGGCAACAGGAATTCAACTGAAACTGGGTGGTATACTGAGCATAGGAAACCTCAAAGCCCACCCCCACAGTGACACACTTCCTCCAACAAAGCCAATAGTGCCACTCCCTGTGAGATTATGGGAGCCAATTACATTCAACATTCAAACTACCATAATCACTAATTGAGAAAATACCTTACAGCTGGATCTCATCAAGGCACTTCCTTAACTGAGTTTCCTTTCTCTGATGACTCCAGCTTGTGTCAGGTTGGCACACAAAACCAGACAGCACAACTGACCCTTGTCAACGTGACAAACACATCACTACTAAGCCATAACCCTTCCTTTCTTATTCATCCCCAAGATCTCTCATTAAAATTATAATTTTTAAAGTCCCATAGTCTTTACAAACTCAAAACACATTAAAATTTCAGTCTTTAAAATACCCAATCTCTTTTTTAAAAGTTCAAATCTTTCATCTGTGGGCTCCTTTAAAAATAAAAATTAGATTAAATAAATACCTTCTTCAAGAGGGAAGAACCAGGGCACCATCACTATCTGAACCAAGCAAAACCAAATTCCAACAGTATAAATAACTCAATGTCCAATGTCTGGGATTCATTCACAATCTTCTGGACTCTTCCAAAGGGCTTGGGTCACTTCTTCAGTTTTGCCCTCTGCAGCACACACAGCTTGTCTTCTAAGCTCCAGACGGCTCCACTCCACAGCTGCTGTTCTTGGTGGTCTTCCCATGGCACTGGCATCTCCAAAATTCTGGTGTCCCTTGCTGCAACTGGGCTGCACTTCACCAATATCATCTCATAGGCTCTCTTCATGGTACCAAGCCTCAACTTCTCTGCATGGCTCCTTCAATTTTGGGTCTTCAACTGTCACTAAGGCTGCATCTTCACCAATGACCTCTCCTGGCCTCTCACAGTGCCAAGCCTCAGCAGCTCTCCATGACCCCTTCATGCCTTCAAAACCAGTGCCACCTGGGTGACGCTTACACATTACCAAGTCTGGCTGCCAACACAAGGTACAACCATGGCCACCTCTGGAATGTAATTTCTGTGCTCTCAGGAAACACTTCCCAGAAGAGTTCACCTCAGTGAAGCTGGTCTCTTCTCAATCACCACTACTTTATTAGCTCTAGTCAACCAGCATCAACTGTTCCAGTAACATAAGGTTTCACTTCAGCAGTTCTGGTCTCTTGTTAATCATAGCTGATTCTTCAGCCCCAGCTAACCAGAACCACAGGATCTTAATTGAAAGTAGCAAACATACCTTGTCTTTCATCTTCCCTCTAAAATTTTGCAAGCCAGGCCTCCATCCTCTGCACTGCTCTCAACATTCTTATCTTCCAAGCGTCCACGGACACCCCATTGAGGTCTCAGCACTCAATGGCTGCCCTAGCCCAAAGCCCTTCCACAGCTCTCCCAAACACATGGTCAGGCCTGTCACGGCAAAGCCCCACTTCTGGTACCAATTTCCGTCTTAGTTATGGTTTATATTGCTTTGAAAAACATTATGACCAAAAGAGCAAATTGGGGAGGAGAGGTTTATTTGGCTTACGCTCTTACATTGCTGTTCATCACTGAAGGAAGTCAGAACAGGAACTCAAGCAAGGCAGGAAGCTGAAGGCAGGAGCTGATGCAGAAGCCATGAAGGGTGCTACTTACTGGCCTGCTCATAGAATCCAGCACCACCTGGCCCAGGGGTGGCACCACCCACCATGGGCTGGGCCCTCCCCCATTGATCACTAATTGAGAAAATAAATACCTTACAGCTGGATTTTATGGAAGCATTTCCTCAACTGAGACTCGTCCCTCTCTGGTGACTCTAGCTGGGTCACATTGACACACAAGCCAGTACAGACCTAATCATTAAGAAGCACTTTTTAAATAATTCATTTAGAATATAGGGATTTGTGAGGTTTCTGTGACTTACTGTATCACCTAGAGAAGTTACTTAACCTCCCTGAGCTTGGTTTTATTCATTGAGAGAATGCTCACAATGCCTGCCCTGCTTACTTCCCTGGGTTATTCAGAGGGTGTTGGAAGTTGATGCTCCATAAGTTGGGCAGCAATCATGTTCAAAATAGCTGCAATTGGTGTAAGAAGGACAAGTGTTAGGATGGTCTTTCACTCGATGTTAGTGGAGGTCATTGCTGGCAATGGAAATTATGTCCTCCCAGTATCCAATTCCACCCCAAATAAGTTTCCTTTGTTGGTAATCTGCAAGGGGAGAATGCTGTCCTCAGTCTCCTCTTCCTTGTAGCTTTGCAGGAGTATCTGGATGGCACTGAAAATGAACCAAATTCGATTTGGGAAAAGAATTTTTACTGCAACTTCATGTAGGCTTGAATTCTTGGCACAAGTCTATACAGGAACGTATCTAGCCCATGTCATTTAAAAAGACAAGTGTTGTTTGATTATCTTTCCCAAAGAACTGTTAGTTCATAGCAGAAAACAGGAGAGATGGGCGGGGAGGCCTAGCTAGCAGTGGTGCCCCAGCAGTCCTGATCCACTGCCCCTAATCTACTCCATAGGCTGCTTGGCAGTTTGTAGCTGCTGAAGGGCTGGACTCTCCTCTTCAGGTGTGCAGCTTTGACCTCTGCAGAACAGCATCTTTCAACCTTACCATGAGCCCAACAGCAGAGCCTGAGACCTTCATGACTCTACGTCTCTCTCCTAGACTCCAGTGATGTGTGATACATGAAGACTTGCCTGAGCTTGTAAGCCAATGAAGAGGAGCTTGTCCTCAGGCAGGGCATGTGTCCTGCATGACTGACAGGACTCCACCCAGCTTAGGATTGATCCCCTCATAGGAGAGCTAGTAAGAGGCATGGGCTGTAGTATGAAGTGCTGGAGTTTAGAGTTTAAGGGTGTCATGAGAACCTAGCAGACAGCTTGGAGCATCGTAGACAAGAGGAGAAAGTCTAGAACAAGTGTAGGTGAGGGTGAGGTACAAAATCTGCAGTTCTTTAAACCTGACAAGTGACAGAGTCCAGTTTGGAACATTACCAGGGGATTATATCAAGTATTTTTTAGGGATAATCAGTGAGAGTCCTCAATCTTGGTTCTTCCTGGCTTTGAGAATCCTGGGTCCCACTCTGTCCCCAAGGGCCTATTATCGATCATCCCTGTCTTAGTGAATCATGGATAGCAAAGGCAATTGTTGACATGGCCAGGGATGGTCTATACTGTAGGTAGAGTTGGGAGAAGTTGGGGTGAAAATAATGATGTAGGAGAAATGAAAGGAGGGGAGACTGACTCTTCTCAGACACGAGAACAATACACTGATTTGTGAGAATGAGTGTGTGTGTAACTTAAAGTCTTCTTGAAGCTTCACTAGATTCAGAAAAATAAATGGAATAAAACTGTACCCAAGGATGCTGGGAGGTGTATGCATTTAGTATAATGTGTATTTCTTATCACTTTGAGTTTGGTGATTTGAGTCTACCCCTGAATATAGATGTTAAAGTACTGACTGGAACATGAAAATCTTCTAGTTAACATTTATAATATCATGTACAAGAGTATTTTTCTTCCTAATCTGAGGGAAAAGAAAACAATTCCATAGATAAGATGTACTGGAGGACATTATGCCATTGAGACTAAAACTCCAGCCCAAACAGGTACTCCAGGTATGCTGTTGGACTTCCTAGGCAGCAAAATGGGTTGTATCCAAATCGAATGCTGCAAAGCCGAAAGGAGGCTGAGGTAAAGTCCTGGTCACAGGGAACAAACAGTGATGCTCTGTGCGAAACATGAAGTGAGGAAAGTGGGGGAAGAGAGCAGCAGGCTCGGGCAGAGGGTGCTGCTGGGACTCGGGGTAGGGAGGTGTTGAGGGCTCCCCCGCCCCCGCCCTCACAAGCCCTCTATGACTCTCCCCTGCTCTGTGATGCAGACCTGGGCCTGCACTGAGGCCCACTCAGCCTCAGATCTCAGCTGGCAGCCGTGTGAGCCACACTATGGAGAAGGTCATCTCCTTTCTGCACAGCACGACGGGACCATGCTCTGTGCCCTCGGAGACTGACCCACTGCACCTTCCTGAGTGCAGGGGCTGCTGCTCCTGTGCCTGTTGTACCTGATACTGACTTCATTTTATCACTGTAGAAACGTCAAGGCCTCAGAAAGGTGAGGCAGTTCGATGAACCCCCGGAAAGATTCTTTATTGATGTGTCCCATTTCTAGTCTCACATTATCTGATGAATTTAAAGAGTTTGGCTGTCCCAGAGAAATGTCTGGAGGGGACACTGAGGAGAGGAGAGAACACTGCTGTCCTAGGGTGTGAGGTCTGGCGGGGCACAGATCCAAGGAGGACCAGGGTTTTCATCTGGACCCACAACCACCTCTCTGAGTGCAACTGAAAGTTCCATGAGCTAGGGCGGAGCACTGGGTCTGGGGCTCCCCTGGACTTTAGTCTGCCCTGTTCCTGCCTCTCATTGTCCTTCACCAGGCCTTTTCCTCAGCTGGACATCAGGAGAGGCCCCTGGAGCCTGAGCTTTGTCCCCCAAACATAGGGCCCTCAGAGGTCTGAGCTGTGCCTGGAGCAGAGGACTGGGAGCTGAGAGCGTGGAATGTGGACCTCACAAACCCCTTTAGTTTCCCAAAGAGAGAACAATTGAAAATGTTAATAAGCGGAAGGAAACTGTTATTTGAAGTCAGTATTCTTGGATAATAGATGTCCAAGAGAAACACGTTAATGCTACCTACATTCTTTTATTCCTAATATCAGAGCAGAACCAAGAAAAGACAAAAAAACGGGTTACATTCAATGCCAAGGCTCCCGTTCGACCTGAGCCCCTGAAGGTGCCCCTCCTGTTCTTCCATGAGATCCCAGGCTCATGGTCTGGTGGTTTGTAAAACACAGTTCCTCTCAAGAAAGAGCTCTCAGAGAAGATACTTACAGATTCACACTTGAGCACGCCTCAGAGCCCCAGATCTTGGAATGTGGCAGTTTAAATGAGATGACCCCATAGTCTCAGCATTTGAGCGCTTTGTCCCTACTTGGTGGTCTTTGGGAGGCTTAGGGAGTGTGGCCTTGCTGGGGGGAAGTATGTCACTGGGGACAGTCTATGAGAGCTCACAGACTCACAACATTTCAGTTTGCTTCCTCTGCTTCCTGCTAGGGGCTCCAGATGTGAGTTCACACTGTTGCTGCCGCCAGGATTCTTGCCACAGTGGGCTCTTAACCCTCTGGAACTGTAAGCCCAAATGCACCCTTCTGTAAGTTACTTTGGTCATAGTGTTCTATCATGGCAACAGAAAAGTAACAAATACAGAAATTGGTATGATGGACCTGGGCACTGGGTCCTTCTCCTTTCTGGCCAAGAGAAGTTTAAGAAGGTCTGTTGGTCGCTTGGAGTCATGACTTCTGTCTCCTGACATCATGTAAAATGCTTTCTTTGTCCCTGATTGCTCAAATGTCCTGTGTTTCTCATAAAAGGACTCCTGTAGAATCCTTCTGTCCCAATCTTCATTTCTGTATTAGTTACTTTTAGTCTTGCCACAATGAAATGCCCTAACCAAAGCTACTTGAAGAGTTTGTTTTGGCTTATAGTTCAAGGGCACACTCTGTTCCAGCCGGGAAACTATGGTGGTAGGAGCTTGAGATGACTTACGAATTTGTGCTGTTTTTATCTAAGTTGTTCTATTTACCAATAAGGTCTCATGAGTCAGATTTTGAGGTGAAAACCTATTAGATCAGAGAAGCTGAGAAGCAACCAGCTGACCTTCCTTTTTGGCCTGCAAGAGAGCTTCTCTCCACACCAAAAAGGACTTCAAATCTCTAAGTTCCTCCCCTCTCCTTCCTGTGGGTCTCTCTATCCACTTTCCCAGGTCCTTCCCACTCTGTAGCTAATTTTTGTCAGTCTCTGGCTCTGCCCCCTGTCCAAGGTTAATTTTATCAACACGGTTTCAGAGTTTCACTGTGTGATCAAATATCCTACAACACATCTGCAGTCGGGACATGGTGATGCATGAGGGCAGCTGGCTTACTCTCTCCTCTGTGTGCAGTCCAGGACCCCAGCTCATCAACTAGTGCCGCCATTTAATGCTGGTCCTCCAACGTCATTGACTAATCTAGAAAGTGCCTCACAGATGTTCGCAGAGACTCATTGTAAGGATTGTAAATCCCACCAAATTGACAATTGAGATTTACAATCACAATTACATATCACCACTGTTTTTGTTTTCCAGATTCGAGAACTTTCCAGAGAGTTTCTCTGGAAAGAAGGGAAGAAGCTGTCTATTCTAGAAGGTAATTTAAGCGTTTTTCTTTATCTTTGTCCCCTTTGTAACGTGGCTGTGCACCCTGGGAGCTCAGGGCAGCCGGTCCTATTCTTGGGAGGGAGAGTCACTGGGAAGTACACTTGAGTGGGAACTTTGCAGAAACTTGGTCTCTTTTAGATGTGACAGACCATGGCAGGCATCAGGTGATCCCGTCTGAGATCGGTCACCATGGCCTCCTGTCCCTTGTATTGGCCCTTACAGCATGCTGCTCATGCCTTGCTCTTGAAGCCCCATGGGTGGGTATCATGATAGCAGCTATTTGCAGTAACTACGATGTCCTGCTGAGGCCAACCAACCACCTGCTGTGCCTGGCAGCACCAGCACATACTGCCCCATCTCTGGTTTCTTTGGCTTCCTTAGTTCTTTTGGCTGTACTCAACCTTCCTGGCCCCTCTTGGAACCCCAGTGCTAGCCTCTTTGCCTGAGTCTTTTCCGCACTTCCTCCTCCATCCTGTCACCTGACCAGGTACCTCCTTGAGGAACCTGCTTCCATCCTGACCGCTGGGTAGCTCTCTGACAGGAGAACCTTCTCCTCCCTTGGATTTGAAATTTCTAGTGAGCATTCCCTATCACAGCTGCACATCCTCCCTCCCTGAAAATGCTTCCCACTCCAAAGATGACCCTAATATCAAACTAGACCATTTGTCTCCAGAAGGGAGCTCATCCCTTATTCCTGTTCAAAGGCAGCGGCTCCCCAGTCTCCTCACCAGAACACTGTGTGAGATTGCCACACGGTGGTTCTTAGCACAGAAAGCTTTCCTACACTGAGGATTGTGTGGTGCCTTGTAAAGAGGAACAGGCCCTATTTCTTATTGTTCTTCACATTCAGGAACTCGAAGGGACAAATGAAAAAGACATTGCCTTTCCAGACTCTGGAGAAGACTAAAAAGGAAGATGACTCATTTTCAGATCTCAAGAGGTCAGAATATCATCTCCCAGCCCCATGGAAGTTGCTGGGTTCTACTGTCATTGACCATGACACCCCAGTCCCCAAAACTGGCTTGAATCTCAAAGGGAAACTAGGGCAGTTTGGAATTTCTGAACAGCTCCTGTGTGTGAAGGTTCTAGAGGGGGACCTGGGGCAGAAGCACAGCCAGCTCTTCTGGGGTCTCCCCTCTCTGCACAGCGAGTCCATCGTGGCCACTCTCCTGGTGCCCCTGAACAGCTACTCACTCGAGCCTGACCTCGTGTTATTTAACAGGGTCTGTAATGCTGCAGCAGCCCCAGTATTGGACCATGGATCCACAGCCCTTCCACAGCCCCACACCTTGCCCCTCACCTTCGTTCATGCTCAGCCTTTTCCTAACACAGAGCCCCAGCCACCAACTCTCCCTTTCACTCAGGTCCAACCTCAGGCCCACATGCAATCTCCACTCTTTCCAATGCAACCATCACCTCTGCCCTGTGGAAGCACTCTCCAAATACCACAGAACAGGACTGTCCCTGGGGTCTTCAGTGGAAACAAAGAGCTGCAAAGCCACTTGTTGCAGAATCATCAAGCTGGTTTGTGGGATTTGGTCCCTGGATATCAGCAATATGAAACTGCCTTTGGTCTTCTAGTTCCCGGCTTTCCATTGGTCAGCCAGCCTTCGCAGAACTATGCCTCCATCCCCAGCACCGGTCATTTTCATTTCAGCAGTGAACTTCAGGACAACCTGGGGCCCTATGGACCAAACAACCCAACCCCACCCTGGCACTACCAGCCCTGCAGCAGGACAGGAGTACCGGAAATGATGGGCCCTCAGTACAAAGCAACGGGAGCATCTCCCCACAGCTGCAAATGTGCTAAACCTCAACACTCTGTACACTGGGACCAGAGCTCCAGAGACCTCAGGACTGAAGAACCAAGTCACTCAGAAAGTTTCTTTGAGAGCTTCTCAATGAAGCCTCAGCTAAGAAAGGATGTAGCCAAGAATCTCGGCCAAATCCTAGGGAAATGCCCATTAGACAACCCACAAATGATCTCGGGATGTTATGCACTGAACAGTCTGAGAGTTGTACCTAAGACAGAGGGGAAATGGGTATGTCACTCAAGAACTGGCTTGAAAAATGAACGACTCAGCATCTCAAGGAAGAGCTTGGACCAAAGACAAGTAAGAAGCGCCCTTCGGTTACACGTGAGCAGTAAGCTCTGGCAGATCACTATGGGTCGGATCCCAACCAAGGTGTGCTGTTCATGGCTTGCTGAAGATGTGCCTCTCTGGAACTCACCACTGGGAAATACTTACTGCAATACTGCTATTCCCAAAATACCTTTTCTTGATCACAAGACTCAAAAGATGCTGGAAGCCTATCTTATAAGGTTCCGAGTGAGTCAGAAGTGGGGCCTCCCCCTCAAAGTTATCGAATCCATAAAATTCTATATGTTAAGAGAAGCTAAAACATGGCCCCTCCCTCAATCTGACGTCCCCTCGTCTTCAAACAGTATTTCTGGGATGGATTTGAAAAGTAACTTCTCCCACCCCCTCAGAGGAAGCTCTAGCCTTTCTCATGGAGACAGGATGGAAGCAGCAAACTCAGCCTCCATCACAGATCATCACCTTCCCCTCACTGTCTCACGTGCAGACAGGGAAGGAGAGGGATCCCCGAGACGATCCTTGTCTAGCACTGGTTATGAGGTTACAGAGACGGTCCAGACAACTGGAAGTGACGGATACAGCAGTGTGGACAGCGTGCGTGCAACTGGGAGTGACAGATATAGCAGTGTGGACAGCGTGCGTGCAAATGGGAGTGACAGATATAGCAGTGTGGACAGCGTGCGTGCAAATGGTGCTCAGCTACAGAGCACACCTAGTCAGGAGCAGCCCAGCCAGGAACAAGTGGCTGTGTCTGAGGCAGAGAATGAGGTGACAAGTTCCTCTTCTCATCTAGAAACCACTGGAGGCAAACAGAGGTCGGAAAGGAACTTAAAGCATGTGCTGACACCCAGCATGCTCAGGGAGATATTCAGGGCCCCGGAGGTGAGGGTTCTTCTGTCAGGATCTGATGCTAGCAGCAAGTCGAGAAGCTCCACAGAGAAAAACAAAGAGAGAAATAAAGCAGCCTCCATTCTGACTGCAGACCACAACCCACCAAGGATGTCGGTTCCCGAAGACCTGGCAGTGTGGGACTTTAAGAAGCAGTTGTTTACAGAACTGAAGTTTAAGTTGGAGAATCAGGCACAGAGCCCGGCTGAAGGCTATGAAAGTGATGTGTCCTTTACCTCAGACAGTCTGACTGGCTACATGCCATCTTCCTCCAACAGTGTGTCCAGTGGGGATGCCTCCGTCTTCAAGGACTTCCATACCCACCTACGTAACACAGGCCTCAGTTTGGATCCACAGCAGGAGCCAGGGTTCTTCAAACGTATCTTAAGGAATTTAACACCAGCTGAGAAAATACTGGCCTTATCAGTACCCAGAAAAGAAAATGGTAGAAGTGAGGCCCCAGGATTAGGGACATACAAAACAGGAAAGAGCCAGCCTATTAAAGGAAAATCAGACAAGAAGCCACATCCTCCTGAAAGTTACTTCAGAAAAAAGATAGGACAATTTTTTCAGTTGCTTTATTCCAGCAAAGACAGCAGAAGACACAGGTCTGAGAAAGACAGGGCTCTCTTTATGAGCTGTGGGCCTCCTGAAGCCCATGAGCTCATGGCGTCTCTTGGGAAACTCCTGGAGGATAAGCTGTTGTGTGGACAGAAATCTGAGTTCTTAGAGTGGAGCCATAGGAAGAGCCTGCAGGCTCAGCCCAAGCCCAGCAAGGGACAACCTTCCAACCATGGGGCCACCTGTGCCCAACATGGAGAAGCAAAGAGTAACTGCTACTGTTACCAGACAGCGGTCTCTTCTGGTTCAAGTCGTGGGCTAAGTCCTGGACAAAGACATCCTCGTGTATCTTTTGAGCAGCGGCCACAATTCTGGGATTGCTCACCTACCCCTGACTCCAGGGATCCCTAGTCCCATTCAAGCCTGAAGGTGCGTCCTATGCCTTCCCTGCCCTCACATCTGCTAAGGGAGTGTTCTGAGACCTGACTCTTCTACAGAAACAGAACATGTTTCTGTTTGTGGAAGGAAATGTTTCTGCAATGGAATCAGTCTTTGTTAAAAAATAAATAAAATAAAATATTTTCAGAGCAATACATCCTGTGATGAAAATAATCTATTTAGCAAAACCAAGAATAAATGTTTCTTCTGAGAGTTTTGTGGGCCTTCTTGCCACATGCCTAGTGAGAGGGTTCTGTTGAAATGAATGTCTATTCCCTTGTCAGATGCTTGACAATAGCCTTCCCAGCTTAATTTCAGTGTTTTGTGAAACATTTTTCCTTTGAGACTTTCATACATGTACTCCACCATCCTCCCCACAATGTCTCCCTCAACACACGTTTCCAACTTCATGTCTTTTATATGTAACTTACTTGGTTACTTGGTCCAGTTAGTGCTGCCCACAAATGCATAAGTGCAAACATCCATTGGGAAACCTACATCTTCAAAAAAGGATGACTTAATGGCTAAAAGTACTTGCTGTCCATCTAGAGGACCTGAGTTTGGTTCCCATCATAACATCAGGTAGCTTATAACCACATGTAGCTCCAGCTTCAGGGGAAATGATGTCTTTTGGCCTCTGTGGGCACCCACACACGTGGCTGACATGGAGACACACACACATGTAAATAATCTCTTAAAGGTCAGCTCTTCCTCCCCAGCAATTATCCACTGCCAGTAACTCCTTCTCAGTAAGAGCTGGGGCCTGGATGTTGTCTACCTCACCCTTGTGCTTGTGGCTGGCTTGATCTTGTATAGACTTTGTGCAGGTAACCTGTGTGCCATGAGTACATGACTATGTTCAGAGCACTCTTCCCTGCTGCCTCCTCCCTGGTGTTACCTGAGCCTTGGTGCTAGGGTTTATACAGCTCATTTAGGGCTGAGAACTTGTCTCTTGTTCTCAGCACTTTGCCTAGTTCTGTGTGTCTACACTGACTCTGTCCACTGCAGAAAGAGGCTTCTCTGACAAGATTGAGAACAGCCCAGGTCTACAGGGAGAAGCATAAGGCTTGGGAAATGTCCCCACAAGTTATTGGTCAAGGCTGCTCCAGAGGTCTCTGAAACCACACAACCTAACCTGTGGTTGCCCCATAATATAACTATATGCCAGGACCCTATTGCTAAAGACACCACACAATAGGCTACAGGCAGGACCTAGAGAAATCAGTCTCATACCACTTGGGGAACTTCCAGCTGGCTCTTTCATGATGCTGGAAGGTGCTATGCAAGCTGCTGGGGGGCAGGGAGATCATTGGATCTTACCTAGAGCTGGGCTCTGCATGCTGCAATGTGGACCTGCCAGGCAAGATGTGACTACTGGTGCACATTTGATTGGATTTTAAGACACGATCCACAGAAGGGAATTTCATGTCTGGTACTAATGCTGTTCAAAAGCCCATGTCTGGAGGAATATTGTTTTTATTCTGCTAAATGATCATCTGGGAGATTGCCTTTTAAACTTCTATGTGTGTACCCATTTTGTGTTTTTAACACAGAGACTTATGCTGAAATTTTCCAGACTTTTTTTTTTTTTTTTTTTTTTTTTTTTGTGTCAGAGCTGAGGACCGAACCCAGGTCCTTGAGCTTGCTAGGCAAGCGCTCTACCACTGAGCTAAATCCCCAGCCCCCAGACATTTTCTTTTTTAAAAAATGTGTTATTACTATTATTCTCAGGTAGGGTTTCACTATATGGCTCCAGATGGACTGGAATGGAACTTGCCTTTTTTTTTTTTTTTTTTGAGACAGAGTTTCTCTCTGTAGCTTTGGTGCCTTTCCTGGAGCTCACTCCATAGACCAGACTGGCCTCGAACTCACAGAGATCCACCTGGCTCTTCCTCCCGAGTGCTGGGATTAAAGGCGTGCGCCACCATTGCCCGGCAGGAACTTGCCTGTTTAAAATTAAAATTTTTTATGTGTGTGCATTTATGTGTGGGTGCCCACAGAGGCCAGAGGAGGGCATAAGACTCACTTGTGATGGAGCTGTAGATGGTTGTGATGTGCTGGGAACCTCTCTAAGTGGCAGCACTTAACTCAGTTTCTGAGATCTCTCAAGATGTTTTCAGATGAAGAAAACCCTACAAAATCCAGCCATGAAACAACTGTTCCCCTTGCACCCTCACTATCCTACACCACATAGAGCTTCAGAGCTGGGCACCTTCTGGCACAGTCAAGACAGAGATGTCCCCTGCAGTCCCAGGAAGTATGGAGCCAAGGCTCTGAGGTCGGTGATGGAGAGAAAGCTTCTCTTCTGATCTCATCCTAATGAAGATTGAAAGTCACTTACTTGGAAGTAGTAGTCTTGAATGCATTGGCACAGGAGATCACTTCCTAAATATAACACCAGCAGCACAGACACTGAGCACAACAATTAATAACTGGGACCTCTTGAAACTGAGAAGCTTTTGTAGGGCAAAAGACATAGTCAACAAGACAAAAAGAATGGGAAAAAAACCTTCACCAACCCCACATCTGACAGAGGACTGATCTCAAAGTATATAAAGAACTCAAGAAACTAGACATCAAAATACTGAACAATCCAATTTAAAAATGGGCTAAAGAGCTAAACAGAGAATTCTCAAAAGAAGAATCACAGATGGCTGAAAGACATTTAAAGAAATGCTCAACATCCTTAATCATCAGAGAAATGCAAATCAAAGTGACTCTGAGATACCACCTTACACCTGTCAGAATGGCTATGACCAAAACCACCAATAACAGTCAATGTTGGAGAGGATATGGAGCAAAGGGAACACTCCTCCACTGTTGGTGGGAGTGCAAGCTTGTACAACCACTGTGGAAGTCAGTATGGCGGTTTCTCAGAAAATTGGGAATCGAACTACCTCAGGATTCAACCATACCACTCTTGGGCATATACCCAAAGAATGCTCAACCATACCACAAAGATACATGCTCAACTATGTTCATAGCAGCATTATTTGTAATAGCCAGAACCTGGAAACAACCTAGATGCTCATCAACTGAAGAATGGATTAAGAAAATGTGGTACATATACACCGTGGAGTACTACTCAGCAGAGAAAAACAATGACATCATGAGGTTTGCAGGCAAATGGATGGAACTAGAAAAATTCATCCTGAGTGAGGTAACCCAGACTCAGAAGGACAAACATGGTATGTACTCACTCATAAGTGGATTCTAGATATAAAGCAAAGAATAATCAAACTGCAGCCCACAGAACCAGGAAAACTGTATAGCAAGGGGCCCCCTAGCATTGATGACTGTGGCTTATAATAAGTTTTGGTTTTACTCAATTACTGGGCAAGCTTCAATGAAACATTTCACAATTAGGATAAGAATTTATATTGTATCAAGCTGATAATAGAAAAATAAACAAAAAAGGGGGAAAAAAAGAAAGTCACCTACTCACAGAGCCATCTGTCTGTCCCTCACAAAGGGTATAGTGAGGACCCTGCTCCCCACTTTTATCTGACACTAGTAGAAAGGGTAATATGGTGATATTTTATTTGTGCTGAAACGTGATTTTATTTGTATGTTAATAAATAAAAGTGCCTGGGGGTCAGAGCTAAAAGCAAGCCATAGCAGAAGCTGGGCGGTGGTGGCATACACCTTTAATCCTGATCACATGACAGGCACATCTCTGTGTGTTCAAGGATACAGCCAGCATGGAGACACATGCCTTTAATCTCAATACCAACTATAGAAGACCTGGAGGTCTGTACAGACAGGCAGTGACGAGGAGGTCCTGTGGTTGGGTTTATAGCCAATGAGAAGGCAGAACAGAAGGTCAATAAAAAGACAGACACACAGGAAGTAGCTCTCATTCTCAGGGGAAGGACAGCAGCAGCAGTGAGGGGTAAGAAGGTGGTCTTGGTCTCAGCTCTTAGCTACTGCTCTCTGGGAACTCACCAGGGAGAGCCTGGTTAGGGCCTCGGGAAGCCCCAATCTCAGACCTTCCCAGGGGCTGGAGAGTGAGGAGCACTCAGTGTGTGCCACCACTGTTGAGCTTCCCCTGCCCATTTGGCTCTGTGTTTCTTATTTAATAAAGCTGTTCAGAACTACATCTACAGGGTAACATTCTGCAAGCATCCCTCTCTATCTACTCTTCACAGACACAGAAAAGATAGAGCTTGCAGCTGTAGAGGGGCCAGGGCTAAGAAGATTTTCTGAAAAAGAGGAATACTTCTGTTCTTAAAGAATACTGACTTGAATGTTTCACAAAAGAATAGTCATTGTGTGAGGTGTATTTTCATAGACCTGCATAGTCATCCTGTGAGGTGTGTTTCCAGAGCTGTAAGTCACTGTGTGAGATGTCCATAGACCTGCATAGTCATTGTGTGAGGTGTATATCTGCAGATGTCTGTAGAGCTGCACAGTCATTGTGTGAGGTGTGTGTCTGTAGAGCTGCACAGTCATTGTGTGAGGTGTATGTCTGTAGATCTGCACAGTCACTGTGTGAGGTGTGTGTCTGTAGATCTGCACAGTCACTGTGTGAGGTGTGTGTCTGTAGATCTGCACAGTCATTGTGTGAGGTGTGTGTCTGTAGATCTGCACAGTCACAGTGTGAGGTGTGTGTCTGTAGATCTGCACAGTCATTGTGTGAGGTGTGTGTCTGTAGATCTGCACAGTCACTGTGTGAAGTGTGTGTCCGTAGATTGTGCTGCTTTGGGTACAGCCCAGAGGCCAGGAACTAACTGTTATGGTGGCATGTTGCTCTCTCTGGCAATGACACTATTCCTATTCTTATGAGATATCTTTACTTGATGGGCACTTTGAGGGAAAGAAAGAGCCTTTCCCATCCCAGAAAACTCTCTAGGATGCTGGCTTCATGACATTCGCAGAACAAAAGGCTCCACAGCAATCACCTGAGAGGTGGCCAGCATGGCCACACAGTATTTGAGAATAAAGGAAACTATTTTGGGGAAGAATCAAAACTCAGAATTGGGAGGAGGAAAAGAAGAAAACAATGGGAGGAGCCACTCCCTCATCCTCACAACCCCTTCCCACCCAACAGTCCTTGACCCACTGGAGGACAAAATGGACTTTCTAGCACAGAATTCTATTGCTTCACAACAGCAGCATTGGGGGCGTCTTTGAACATTCTTCACAGCAGACCCTGAGGGGTGCTGCCGCACTCTGTATCAGCCTCTTTGAGAATGGATCTCTTTCTACCTTCCTTAGGGCTAATCTGCTCATCCAAAGCCACAATGATTCCAGAATGTATCAATCACCTATTGGTGTTATGGGTACCTTGAATTTTAGTGGTTAAGAACCTAACTTGTTGCCTCAGTCTCTGTGACTCAAGAGTCCAGGCCACTTCAATCTGCACTCTCTGCCTTGGGGTCTTTGACACTATTGGAATTGGAAGGCTTGACTGGGGAACAACCCATTTCCATGTTCAATATGTAACTGCTGGCAGGTTCAGTTCCTCAAGGCCATTTGGCTGAGGCTGTTGATCACGTGCTGGTTGTTGAATGGAGCCCTCCCTCTGTCTTGCAGGTGGACATACCCTATGTGGTAGCTTGCTTCATCAAAGCCAGGGGAGGGGAGATTTTTGCTAGCAAGATAGAAATGCCAATGATGTGCAGAAACACTGGAACTACAAAAACACCGTGTTACCCAGGGAAGTTCAGAAACACCGATGTGTTACACAGGGAAGTACAGACACGCCTACATATTACACAGGAAAATACAGAAACGATGTGTTACAAGGGAAGTGTGGTGATGTGCCAACTGATTCCCTCCATCATACTGACTAGGAGCAAATCTGTAAGATTCATCCGACTCATGAGGAAATGAGATGACATATGCTTGTGGATGCCAGAGACAGGATTGTTGGCACCTTTGTAGAATTGTTTCCTTACTTTATAATCTTCCCGGGAACTCTGTTCCCTGAAGCCATAGCACTACCAATGACAAGGGGACCCCCATCCTCACCCTCATATGTCACCACCAATGTCAAAGTATTTAAACACAAGTGGAGTGGGTCTTGGTAAAACTAACAAAGACAGACAAATTTTAATCACCCAAAGAGAAGGAAGACTGAGTGAGGTGCTGAGTGGACATCAGAAATGGTAACGTAGCTCTTAGTGCCACCTGGTGTCTCACTGACATTCACATCCACTAGGAAACAGGTAGCAGGTACTGCAGGTCTCATCCAAACCCCATCCCAGACACAGGGCTAAAAGGTAAAGCCCTTCTGCACAGACAGCCAAGCCTATAAGGATCATTGCAGTTGACACAAATTTGTAGACGAATTCTAAACAGTCTTATTAAATAAGAAACACAGAGCCAAACACAGAGTTACAGCTCAAGTGATAGCGCACTAGCGAAGAGCCAAGACTCCCTTTATCTTACCGCTCCCTGCCGTCGCTTCCTGTCTGACTTGCCTTTCTGTTCTGCTTTCTCATTCGCTCTAAACTCAACCACGTGACTTCCTCATCGCTGCCTGTCTATACAGATCTCCTGTCTCTATGGTTGGTACTGGGATTCAAGGCTGTGTCCTTGACCACACAGAGACTGTGCCTGCCCTGTGATCAGATTCAGGGCATGGGCTACCACCACCTGACTTCTGTTCCTGGCTGGCTAACCTCTGACCACGCTAATGACCTCTGATCTCCAGGCAAACATTATTTATTAACATACAAATAAAATCACATTTCAGCACAATTAAAATATCACCACACAATTTAGCCTCTCTTGTTAATATATTCAGTGTGGCATGCCAACCATCTCAGATCTGTCACGGTGTGAACACCAGAGAGGAGTCACATGTTGGTAGGAAAAGAATCTCCAGGGGATTCAGAGCCTGTGCCTCCAACTCTGGAATGCTTTTCACACACCCCAAAGAGGTGGAGTGACTGCCTGGCTGAGATAGCAAAGCAAGCTCTGCTTAATACCAGCTACTTGTTTCCATTCAGAGAAACACCCACAGTAGCCATGGGACTACCCTCATTCACAGAGCATCCAGGCACTAAACTCTCTGAATCATCTAAAGAGACACCTATCTGGTGATTAGCCATATCCTAGACTTCCTTGTGACAGGAAGGTTGTATTCAAGATGACAAACAGGGAAACTTCTTCTCTCGGGAGTCCAGCTCTGCTTGTGCAGTTTTAGGTCATGTTTACTTGTGACCAGTTAGTACCTGGTGGATGTTTCTTCTTCCTGCCATAGTGGATTCCAAAATGAACCAAAACTAACTTTCTCCTTTTGTCATCTAGGAAATTTTGCACTCTTGATCTCGGAGGTTATTTGTGGTTTTCAGGCTTTCAGGTCCCAGGAGCAGCACTGAGGTACACAGCATACAGGGCTCATCAGATTCTTAGTGGTTATAATGCATGGGAGTGTCCCTGAGGACGAAGGCCTTGGAATTCCAGCAGATCCTGCTTGGCAATGGAAGAACTCCTTCGTGCTAGCATTGGTTCTAGTGATTTGAAACAGTATATAAAGATGGGCTCTGTTAGAAATTAGGTGCTCTTGTGTAGATCACCTGTAAGAAGCAGCAAGATTTGTTGTGGGATCAAATGATGTTTACAAGACAGATAGCCATGAAGCCCCATTAGTTGGAAGCTGGACAAAAACAAAGTGATACATTGTCCAATCATGACCTGAGATGCAATAAGAAATAAGGAACATTGTCCAATTATTATCTGAAATGCAACAGGAAATGAGGAACACAGTAATCAAGTGTAGGTGGAGACCTTCTCTCCAGCCCCCTCCAAGCCCTGTCAGTCCAACAACCCACTTATAAACACACAGACATTTAATATTATTTAAACTGCTCAGGCCTACCATTGTCTAGCTCTTACTCTTATATTTAGCCCATTTCTATTAATCTATACTTTGCCACATGGCTTGTGGCTTACCAGTACCTTACATCTATCAAGGGACCAGGAAAGACTAGTGCTGGATTGTCCTGCATTTAACATAGGACTTAAACAATAGGTTTAGTTTAACCTAGAAAAACTACACGCTGCTAGTTTCACTCCAAGGTTTGAATTCAGGTGGGTTTTCATGTTTATATCTCATCCCATCTCTTCAGAGCTTTGAAATGTGTCTTTCTCCTTGTTTTCATAAGCATATCCTAAGGGACAGAGAAAGCTACCTGCATTAAAGTTTACAATGATCAGAAAGTCAGGAGTCAAGTCCTCCTCTACAGAGATGAACAGTTTGGATCAGGAAGATAACATACCCCATTCAACTGATTTAAGGACAAGAGCCTGCTCACTGGCGTACATGAAAAAGCCTGAGAATAAGGCTGGAGGTCATGCCTCCTGGTGTCCAAGACAGTTGCAAAACTCCTGGGCACTGGGAAGGAACACCACAGCTTGCCTCCTGTTTTTCTGAGGAAAGTCTTCCAGGTGGCTATTTCTCTGCCCTGAGAGAATTCTGGATGAGGCAACATCAGGCAATTGCTAGTGGGGTGGAAACACTACACTCTCTCGATGGCCTTGTGTCTTCATAGTCACCCACAGGTTCAATCTGTAACATGCTTGCCATGTAAGCACAAAGATCTGATTTCAGATTCCCAGCACCCACATAAAAACCTTGTGCCTTTGAAAACCCCAGTGTGTGCTGAACAGAGAGTCTATCCAAAATTGGTGAGCTCCAGGTTCAGTGGGAGGCAGAGGCAGGTGGATCTCTGAGTTCAAGGCCAGCCTGGTCTACAGAGTGAGTTCCAGGCATCCAGGGCTACACAGACAAACCTCAGCAAAATATAAATAAATAAATAAATAAATAAATAAATAAATAAATAAATAAAACAAAAACTGCTGGAGGAAAAAGTAAAGGAGTACACAGTGAGAGAGAGGCACAGGGAAGGACTTTCTAAATAGGAAAACACTGTGCGGGCTGTTGGGGGAGAAAAGGCAATTGTGGACCCTATGTGCTACAACACTGACTATTCATTCTTGGCCACCCTGCCTGCCCCGTGTCTGTAGTCTACCCAGCCTGCTGTGTTCCCAAACTCAGTAAGCTCAGCTGCCTAGCCTGCTGGATCCCATAGTGAAATCATCATAGTCCAAAATCGCACACTGCTTTCCGGTCACACTGGTGTACCCCATATGCTCCCTTACCAGTGTCACAGTGCCCCTGATCTGTGAGTCCGTCCAGTGTCCAAGCTCACACAGTTCCGTCAGTGGGAAGAATACCACACGCACCGTTCCCAAAGATGCCCCTCACACCCTAGTGTTCAATCCACTACCTCACAATAGACGATTCACCTGTTCCGTGTCTGGCCCTGTGGCACCCAGTGCTTCATGACCCCCATCTCACCCAGCCCCCACTACTCCCCATCTCTGCCTAGCTCCGTCCCTCCTGAGCTGCCAGCCAGCCAGCTTCCACAGCTAGGCAAGGCGTCTTGAGCTATGTGCTTGATGCCTAGTGGCTGCCAGCCTGCCTCCTATTGCTTGTGACCTCAGCTTAGCCCACCATGGAGCTCTTGTCCAAGCCCCCTGATTATGATGTCACGTGACCATCAATCTTCCCTTTCCTAATGTCACAATAGTGCCACTAGAGTGCCTGGTTCCACAGATCACCCCAATCCCAACTCACCCTAATCCAGTCATGGCCAGGCCACAGCAACCCCTTTCCCAACCTCATCCCGGTCTGTAATTACCCCTGCTGAATGGATAGGGGACCCCACTATGCCCAAACTCACTGTGGTATGCCTCCTCTAGCCCTGACACCTATCCTTGTAACCTACCTCCTAGGCTTCTGCTCCCTAGATCTCTAACAGCAGTTTCTGTCCTCACGATATCTGCTTCTGCCTGTCTCCACAGCCTCCCATGTTCCCTGACACACGTTAGTGTGTCACGTGGTGGCCATTAGCCCAGCCTGCTATCCTACTTCGCCTAGTCTGCCCAGTATGCCAGGTTCCCTCCACCACCTGAGCGCACCAAGAACATGCCACAGCTCACCTCACCTGCATCCTGTCCTCCATCCCACTGAGCCTCTGACTAACCTTCCAGGAAAGCAAATTCCCACACTACACTGGTCAGTTTAGGAGACCATGTGCCCCTGTATGCTTACATGCTCTGTTCTATGGTGCCCTAGCATGTTGTCTTGCCTTGCCCCTAACCCATACCCATGGCACCTTTTTGCCACTTGACCCCCAGCCACATCCTAGTTTGCCAGCCTGCCACACTCCCCAACCTGTCTTATTCCACACAAGGTACCCTGTTACCAACATACCCTGCATACTCATGAATGCAATAGTTGTCTGCTTTCCTGGAGCCTGACACATACTGTACTGTCCCTCAGCTTCCTCCCACCTAACCAGCTCCATTACCACTTTGCTCAACTCTACCCAGTGCAACCAACCACAGAAACATTTGTCTGCCGAACCTCCACTTCCCCAGCTCACACGAGTTCTCCAGTTTCTATGCAGATCCCCACCTCATCCTGGTCTACATAGCATGTGAATTCCTAGCTATTCACAGAGCACACCTGCTGGGTCCCCTGAGACTCTGCAGCTGGCTGGCCTGCCATCTAACACTGTTAGCCACTTTATCCTGTATCACCAAGCACACTCCATTCTATGACTAGCCTTCTTCCCAATTTGGCTTTCCAACTACATCACCACCAAAAAATATTGTATGATCATACACAGAAGAAAGCCTGAAGTTTTAATTGTATACATCCCATATTTACGATAGCTTTATGATTTTAGTCTGTCCCTCTGAAGACATTGCAAGCTGACTCAAACACAAAAGTTGGTCACTGAGCATTCACAAAGTAAATATGTGGAAAGAAAATTTCTCATCTTATAGCTAATTTGGTGAGAGAGAAAATGTTGAATTTTCTGTAGATATGTTGAAGGACATTGGTCCTAATGAGACACATTAAAAAGCAAACACTTCCAGGAGATGCCAAGTCAGACTCTCTAGGCAGGAGAATCTCAAGGGTCCAGGTCAAGAGCTGCAAACAATAAAGGAGACTGAGGTGAAGTCCTGGTCACAGAAGAAACAAACTGGAAAGCTCCCCTTGGAACTTGATGAGAAGAAAGCTGGGTGGGAATGGAGCAGCAGACCCAGACAGAGGGCTCTGCTGGGGTGAGGTGGAAGGTGGGGGGCCCTGGGGGGCTGAGGGCTCATCCTCCTCCCCATCCTCACAAACCTTCTATGACTCTTCCCTGCTCTATGATGCAGACCTGACTCTACAGTGAGGCCCCACTCAGCCTCAGAACTCAGCTGCGTGATTCACACTATGGAGAAGGTCATCTCCTTTCTACATAGCGCTACTGAACCATGGTTGAGCTTTGGACATTTACCCTCAGCCTTCATGGATATTTACCCCAAGTGCATCTTCCTGAGTGCAGTAGGGGTATTTCTCTTGTACCTGAGGTACCTGCTACTGAAACCATTCTTACCCACATGGAACAATCGAGACATCAGAAAGGTGAGGTAGCATGGTGAGCTCCCGGGGGTCTCTTCATTTGTAGCGGCCATTTCTATTCCCATGTTGTTGAATGAGTTTGGTTGCCTGGACTAGGACACTGTGAAGAGGAGAGAACGCTGCCATGTGAAAGCATGAAGCCTGGGATGGGAGGAATTAAGGTTTCCATCTGGATCTCTAGCCTACTTCCCTGGGTGTTCAAAGTCCGGTGTTGAGCACCCATCCTGGTCTTACTGCTTAGTCCCAGATGTCAGATTTCTGAGGGAGAACAGTGTCTCCTGATACCTGCCCCCATGCCCTCACCCACGTTATATGCTCCCTCACCCTCACTCCTCCAAGAGAGCAGAGCTGACCACAGACAGCCTCTGAGCAGAGCCTGGAGTCTGAGATCTGTTCCCAGGACAAAGTCTTAGAGGGGTGCCACTGTGGCTCTGGTCTCAGTCTGCGCTGTTTAACATGGGACTTCTTACTGATATTCTCAGCTATGACTCTTGTAGACAAAAGTCCTCCTTTGGTTTCTCAAAGAAGGGAAAACTGAAAGTCTTCTATCATTTTTGAAAGTAAATAATAAAGACTGGAATTAATCTCACTTGACTTAAAATCACCATATTCTTGGTTAATGGAATTCTTGAGCATCCTAGGAAAAACAACAGAAAAAATCATTTTTCTTTTTGTTAACAGCAACAGGGCAAAGCTAAGAAAGGAAGAAGAGCAACATCGAAAGGTAGGCACTCACCTCTAGGGTCCTATCCCTCGGTTTTCCCTTCTGTCACTTCCGTAAGTGCCCGGGACCGTGATCTAAGGCTGTCATGTCACTAGACACACACTGTCTCCCCCAAAGGAGACGGAGAACCAGCCCTGCACCCCAGCCCTACTCACCCATGGGCATGGAGCAGCGATACCTGACCTGGGCAGTGGGTGCTGCCATGCAGCGGGCGGGGGGGGGGGGGGAGGGGGGAGGGGGGGGGGGGGTCCGGGTAGGACTGCAGGTTTTTTGGAGGCACAGCTCCTGCCTTCTGGTGTCATGCCTCACATCTGGGACTCAGACTCCCTGAGGAAGCCAAGACTTGTGAGCTTCTGTGGTGTACACTGTGAGATGATGCCCACACAGGGACCTTGTAAACAAAGACACACAGGTGAGCGTTGCTAGCATTGGTGGTGACAAGTGCACCACGTCTACTATTCCTTGACGATTTTAGACTACAACAGCCTTAGGTGTTTTCCTTAGGGGAACTGTGTGATGCTCATGTTTCTGTCTTTTCTTCCATACAACCTACCCCCCCCCCACCATGATTTCCAGAATTTAGAATCTTCCACAGAGAAGCATGGGAGAGGAGGAAACTGCTGTCTGTTGTGCAAAGGTAACGATTCCCCTTCTTTCGGGGCCCATCCCCATCCCCACCCCAAGGTCAATGCATCCTGGGAACTTGACATAGCCTGATCTTGTCGTGGGAGGGATAGCTAAAGGAGTGAGGCATGGAGAGAGGCTGCAGCCTTCTCTGGTAGCCACGGACAGAGCAAAGGAACAGGCGAACAGGCTTGGGGTACACACACACCCCACATGGACCTGTAGCCCTCTTTCTGCGCATGCTGGCTGTCCCAGTTCTGTTGTTGTTGCTGCAATAAAACACCACAACCAAGAGGACCTTTAAGGCATAAGGTTTCTTTCAGGCTATAAATCCAGGTCGTAGCTGTTGAAGGAAGTCGAGGCAGGAACTTGAAGGTAGGCACTCACTTCATAGCCAAGGAGTGGTATAGTGGGGAATGTTTGCTAGCTGGAGTGTAGACTGGCTTATATTCAGTTAGTTTTCTTATGCATGTCAGTACCATTTGTGGTGCTGCTCACGATGGCCTGGGCCTTCCTCATGAATTAACAACCAAGACAACTTTCTACATGCATGGCTACGGGCCTGTCTTATCTGGGCAGTCCCTCCACTGAGGCTGGTTTCTCAGATGACACTAGGTTGTGTCTAGTTGACAGATGAAGATAGCTAGAACACAGGTCCTGACCACAGACCTGAACTCTGTCTTCCTCAGCCCTCTTGGACGGCTGTACGATGCCTCCCACTTTCGACAAGTGCTCTGCCCAGACCCCTGCTGTGATGTGTGCAATGGGGCAACTGCCAAGGTCAGTCATCTGCTGTCATGGGCCACCCTCGAAGACGGTGCTGCCTCTGCATCCAGTGTGCCTTCCACAGCTTCTGTGACTGAGGATTCATTTACTCTGCCCCCTCCGCTCTCACTGAGCCCCCCAGGAGGTCAAACTTCATCCCTTTCACCTGTACCTTCTCCTCCTCCCCCCACTCTCTCGGCTAACACAGTCACCCCCTTGGAAGACATACTTTTGTATGCACCACAAGGTGACTCTCCGCCATCAGAGCCTGTTCTTCTCACAAGCACTGACTCCCCACTGGACCACATCCCATCTCCTCCACTTCCCACATTTCCTCAAGCAGAAGGGTCTTTACGACTGGAAACCACTCCATCCGTGGTGGGCAGCCCGAGAGAGTGGCTTGTCAGTGCCACAGCAAACAAGGAAGCTTGCGGTGACGGTGACGTGCCAGCGTTCTCCCCGGAGTCGGAATGCCTGGTTAACTCCCACTCCTCTAAAGCTTTTTTGGGGGGACAAACCACAGACTACTTCACGATGCCTGGAAAACTCTCTTTCCCCAGCCCCGAAGTCCTGGTGCTGCTTGAGAGACGAGACGGAAGTCAGGCTGACTTCCTCATGCGGAAGGATGGGGAAGAAAAAGCAGAAACTTTCCAAAAAGCACTTACAACTTGGGAGGAAATCCCAGAGTCCACTACTGAGTTGCAGAACTCAGGAGGCTCCCTTCCTCTGGGGGGCAGCAAAAGCATGCTCAGTGAGCTGATCAGGCACCAGGGGTTCACTCAGGCTCAAACCACTGAAGACCAGTCAGAACCCAAGTTTACACAGCGCTTCTGGGGTCTCCCATATCTTCACAGCGAGTCCATGAATGCTATCAGTACACTGTCGGCTCACTGTTCCTCAACCTACATCTGGTTCAACGGAACCCCAGACTCCTCAGTCCTGACTCTTCCCACACCTCTGTCTTTGCCTGAGAGCCCATCACAGATGTTGGCCCAATCTCAGTCTCAAAGTGTCCTGCTTGCCATGTCCCAGACCCAGTTTCAACCTCCAATCCCAGGGACATTTTCCTCTCAATCTCAGCTTAGGATCTGTGGGGTGTATTTTCATAGGTCCCAAGACAAGACAAAAACTTTGCTGCAAGCCCAAATCCACCACCTAGAATGCAGCATCATGACAAAGGTACAGGAGAGGGTGTGGGGTTTACCTTCAGTGGTCCAAAAATCTCAGGAAGACTTTTGTCTCCTGCCTTCCAAGCCCTCATTGGTCAGGCAGTCCTCCGAGACCCATGCTCCCAGGTCCGTTCCTCCTGAAGACTTCCCTCTGACCGATGCATTCCGGAGGAAACTCGAGCGCCACCTTCAAAAGCGGTTCATCCTACAGCGCTGGGGCCTGCCTCAGAGGATCTTCAAGTCTCAGCCATGGCTGAGTCCTGACCTTTCAGAGTCACCTCCATGCAGCTACGGGCTCTCATGGACCTCTTTCCTTCAGCACCAGGAGAGCAAAGACCCACACGACACTGAGTCGAACCAACCTGGAAGCTCCCAAGACAGGTATTCAGAGAGTCTTTCTCTAGAGGGAAAAATGGTAGAGGCACAAGGACACAGTCCAGAGATTGCTCAAAGATGTCTGTGGAGTAATACCAAGGGTGCTCTAGCTAATGGCCTGCAATCTGACTGTGAAACGAACCTACAGTGCCACCCAGGCAGTCTGTCAGGCAAACCTTCAGGGACCTCAGAGGTTAGCCAGTGTCAGAAAAAACTTGAAACTGCCCTGCAAAAGCACTTGATCAGGCATCTCAATGAAACCAATGAGGATCATATATCTGGCACTGTGTCCAGATCGGGACATTGTCCTCTCCCTTTTACCTTATGTATAGATAAAGAAGAACATGAGGCTCAGAGACAGTTACCCTCTGATAACAAGGATGGACATGTCAAAAGCACATATACAATGACAAAGTCTGTTCTGCATCAGGTATCCATTGGCTTAGACAACATCAGACTGAAAGAGTCAGAGGGCAATAGACATAGCTCAGATGTGCCCAGAATATCCACTGAGGCTGGCCTTGTGCCATTGAGTAAGCAACTGGATTCCAGCAAAACAGTCCAGGGGCCTCAAGGAACAAAGATGAATGACAAAAACACATTTGTATCCAACAAGGTCAGTAACATAGTCAAGAGAGGGCAGCTCAGTGGTCTTCAACCACAACCTACCAAGATCTTGAACACCAGCCAGTGGAAGAGTGCCCAAGGGGCAGATGGGAATACAACAAAAGCACAAAGTACTCTGGTAGCTGGAAGGGCTCAGAAGGAAATACCAGGTTTCCAGGAAAGTCAGACATCTGACTGCAATAGTCAAGTATCTAGGGAGGAAAAATTTAAAGTGGAAAGCAGACTGCCCATCCAAGCTTTAGGGTCCCCAAATGACATGCCCCCTGCCTCAGATAAATTCACTTACAAGCCTTTACTCATGCATGACCAAAGCCCTTCCAGTGGACCCATGAATGCTTCTCAGGTACAGTGGGTTCACTTGTCTACAACAGGGCTTAGTGTGGAACAGCAACAGGAGCCCTGGATGCATTCATATGTCTTAGACAAGGGCCAGGACAAGGACTTCCCTCCATCTGCCCAAGTATGGCCTGCTATGTGGAAAACAAAAGAGCTTGGAGCAGGGATTACAAGGTCTGGGACATTGCAGGCCAATGGGAAGAGCTGTCATTTACAGGACAGCCCAAGCCAGGGGAATTACGGCGAAAAGCCCGCCCGACCCCTGCCACCAAAGGCACTGACTCCTCCTGAACACCAGTTCAGGAAGCACATCAAACACTTTCTGCAGTGGATTTCTCCTGACAGAAAGTGCAAAGGTCAGGAGACATTCCCGAGAAAAGGTACTTCCCCATCACCACCAGTGCAGGACCCAGAGCTATGGAAGGGGAGAGCTACCCTTCCAGGGAACACTGTAGCTCAGAAAGCCACGAGAGTCCCTGGGAAAGTCCCCAAGGAGCAGCTGGGACATAGGCATATTGCAACAGACACCATGTACCCCCGTGTGCCCTTATCTCCTCCTATCAAGCCTGTGAAAACTAATCCAAAGAAAGTATCCTGGGTCCCAGCTGAGCCAGTGCAGGGGCGTCCATTCCACCACCAAGCAACCTGCCCTAAGGTGCCAAGTCCTCGGGCCTACAACCAGGCCACTGCTTTTGTTGGTCAAAAGAGATGGGTAGAAGACAGGGACAGACAGTCCCAGAAAAGTATGGCTTTACAGCCTCACCCACCTGCACCCTACAGGTAGCCAGGGCATCAACGAAACCTCCTCTCCTTGGGCAGCACCGCCCTTTACAGTAGGGACTCTTTTCTTCCCCAGAAATAATCTCTTTTATTAATGATACTGATTGCCCCCAATAAATGTTCTGATGAAGTAGTGTCTTTTGTGTGTACTGTATGTGTGCTATGCATGGTATAGATTTTAGGTGACTTGGGGTTTGTGTTCAGGGAAAGGGCTGCTTTCACCAAGTCCCCCTGTGTGCTTCTAAGAGGTGACCTGGTTCTTTGGGTATTTTTGTTTTGTTTTCTGTTTTGTTTTTCAGGCAGTTCTATTGGTAGCCTTGGCTGTCTTGGAACTCCCTCTGTAGGCCAGGCTGGCCTTAAACTCAGAGATCTGCCTGCCTTTGCCTCTTAAGTGCTGGGATCAAAGGTGTGTGCCACCACTGCCACCTCCACCATGCTCCCTGGGCTCTTGTTAAGAATGGATGTGGGCTCCACAGCCACTAGTCTACAGTTCATGGGCTTCCACTGTGTGGCCGGTCATCTCTGCAGGTCTTTCCGTCATGATCTCGACATCTCCCATGTGCAGAATCCCTCCTCTCTCTCATTGATTGGATTCCTGGATCTCAGCCTGGAGCCTGGCAGTGGATCTCTGTATCTGCCTCCATCAGTCACTGGACAAAGGCTCTATGATGATGGTTAGGGTATTCATTAGACTGGTCACCAGAGTAGACTAATGACTGTGGAGCCCCCATGGAACTGGACTAGGCCCTCTGGATATGGAAGACGGTTGTTTGGCTTGAACTGTTTTGGGGGGGCACCCAGACAGGGGCATTAGAATCCGTCCCTGGTACATGGGCAGGCTTTTAGGAGCCCGGTGCCTATGGTGTGACGCCTAGCACAGCCTTGGTGCAGTGGGGAAGGGCTTGGACCTGCCTAGTCTCAGTGTGCTGGACTCTGCTGACTCCTCATGGGAGACCTTGATTTGGGGGATGTGGGGATGTGGGGTGGCTTGGGAGAAAGGGATGAAGGATGGGAGGAGGGAGGAGGGGGGATCTGTAGGAGGTATGTAGAGTAAGTAGAACATTTCTTAATAAAGAAAAATGAAAGGAAAAAAAAAAAAGAATGGATGTGATGTGCCTCGAAAAGAACCTTCGGTGCTGCTTAGCTCTAGGCTGAGCCTTATTGCCAGGATGTGGCAGCCACTCCTCCCCCTCATTGACTTTAATATCCTTGAGAACAGAGTCTCCTTACCATAAGATGTGTCACCTACAAAGAACAGTTAATTCCGTGAGAATGGAACCATTTTGGTAGCTTTCGGTAAGCATGTTTGGAGCTGTGGCTACAGATGACGTTAGGAAGCATCTGCGACAGTAGATGCCGCTTACACAGGCTCTGATGGGTGCTTCTCAATGGCTCTCGGAAACTTGCTGTTCCCCTCCCTGGTCATTTCTTTAGCCTGTCTAGAGTGACAATACTTTCCCAGAAAGTCATCACCCTGCTGTCAGTGTTAGAAACATTTCCTGGGATTTCACCTTCCCATCAGATTAAAAAGTGCTAAGAGTAAAGGGGGATGTGCATTTGAGTAGGAGTGTGTGACAAACAAAGACGGAGAGGGATGACATTGCTACTCCAAAGGGGTCACACCTAGTGACCCCAGCGTCCCTAGACTCTTCCCTACTTCCCTGCCCGAGGTCATCCTGTCAGCGTCTTGTGTGGCTCATTGCTCCATGTCAGAGCTGCATAGGTGGTCCGAGTGCTGACGTGGGTAGGGTTGTCTGGCATGACATTCCTCCCTTCTTTATACACCCACTCCATGCCCTTGGGGTGTGGAGAATGTGGTGTTGCCGCCTAGTGCCGCATGGTGTTGGTGCTGCACCTGCCCTGTCAGCATGCCCGTTTCCCGGACGAACTGCTTGTTTCCATTGTCCTGACTTCTATTGCTGGGATGAAACAGGACCAACACCAGCCTGGGGAGCAGAGGGTTCTTTTGCTCATACACTCCAAGTTACACCAATGGAAGCCAAGGCAGGAACTCAAAAAGAGAAGGAACCTGGAGGCAGGAGCTGATGCAGAGGCCATGGAGGGGTGCTGCCTACTGGCTTGCTCTTCATGGCTTGCTCAACCTGCTTTCTTTCTTTATTTTCTTATTTTCCAGAAGCTGAGGACCAAACCCAGGGCCTTGTGTTTGCTAGGCGAGCACTCAACCACTGAGCTAAATCCCCAACCCCTCAACCTGCTTTCTTATAGAACCCAGGACCACCAGCCCAGGAATATCCCCATCCACAATGTGTAGGCCTGCCCCCACCAGTCATTTATTAAAAAGATGCCCTATAGACTTGCCTACAGCCAACCTTAGGAGGCATTTTCTCGATTGGGGTTCCCTCCTCTCAGATTATTTGAGTCTGTGTCGAGTTGACCAAAACCTAGTCAGCACATCTATACAACATTCTTCCAGGCTTCTAACTAACCCAGGTAACTATCTCTGCCTGGCTTGTCAGCCTATAATTACCCTCACTCATGTTGTCTTGCTCTTCCAACCTGGCCAGTTAATATTAACACACTAGCCAGCTGACTCCTGACCAGTCACTGCGATTGTCCCCCAGAAGACCCTAGTTCTGCTCCTCAGGTAATCCTAGCAAGCCTCCCAAGCTGTAGTTAGAGTTTTCCTGCCTGGCCCAGTCAGGACAAATCTCTCTTACCCGCCAGTCCCACAGTCGCTCAGACCCAACCAAGAAAGCATGCAGAAACTTACATTGTTTAGAAACTGTATGGCTGTGGCAGGCTTCTTGTTATCTACTTCTATCTTAAATTAACCCATTTCTGTTAGTCTATACTTTGCCACATGGCTCGTGGCTTACCAGTGTCTTTACATGTAGCTTCTCATGGCAGCGGCTGGCGGTGTCTCCCCCCAGCCTTCTATTTCCCAGAATTCTCTTCTCTCTTGTCCTGCCTATACTTCCTGCCTGGCCACTGGCCAATCAGAACTTTATTTACACAGAGCGATATCCACAGCACCAAGCCTCACTTTACTCCAGTCCACTCCACTCCCTGCAGCCCACTCCACATGCTATTTCTCAGCTTATTCTCTCACATGGCCAACTAACCTACCAGTTGGGGCATTTTTCCAGAATTCCTTGGCATGGTCTGTCTGCTAAGCTGCCTGGTTGTCCAAGTCACACTGTTGTACAGCCACATCACTGTAATCCCACCCCTTTGCCTGCAACCAGCCTGGTTCAGGGTCCCCCTGTTCTGTCTGCCATTCTGTGGTGCTGAGTGCTGTTCTATTCCATCGAGTACAACACATTCCCCAGCGCACACTGATCTTCTCATGCCACTCCATCCCATCAAGTGCACTGTTGTCTCCCAGACCCCACTACAGACCTACCATAACCTGGTCTACCAGTTACCCTGGTCTACTATGGTAACATCCCACTTGTCTCCCATGCATGCTTATCTTGTTTTCTGTACATCCTACTCAGCCTAGCCCACTGCTTCATGGTCAGCCAATGGGAATTTCCCCCCAACTCTTCCTAGTCTGCTCCTATATGAGCTAGCAGCTTTTCCATTTCTGGCTTGCATTACTCCACGTGGCAGGTCAGGTTCTCCAACTCACCTCATCTGCCTGTTAGCCTGCTCTTCTCCATAGCTTACCCTAGTCCACATGGACACCCATTTTCCCACTTCACCCAGTTTGCTGTTGTCTGGCTTGTGAGCCCTCTGTTCCTCAGCTTACCCTATCCATCCACCTTTGGCCTAGCAGTCCGCCATTTGCCTGTCTGACCCCATTCCACCAAGTGCATCCCATTCAATAACATGTTCTAGTGTGGCTGCCTGTCTTACCCTAAGGTAGCTTATTTGTCTGGCTCTACAGTTGATCCTATCATCTGGCTGGCTTGCCTTCCCTTGTCTCCAGACTCATCCCAGTTCACTGCCATGTGACTGGCTCTCCTATATCATTCCTCCATCCCCATTCCCCAACCTCCCCCTGGTCCATGGCAATCTGACAGCCAAGCTCAAATTCCCGTTTGTGGCCAGCTGACCTGCTAGTCTTTCTAGTCTCCTGTCTCCCACTAGTGACAACATAGTTACTGGTTACCAACTTAGCCTAGTCCACAGCCACCTGACCTGCCAGACCATAGTATACACTGATACCAAGACCAGTTGCCCAACTTACTTTAAAACATGTGCACGCACACACACACAGTTTATCAGCTTTTATTTATGGTGCCCTAAATGCCATTTATTTTGGTAGAGAAAGCAAAGAATTATCAGATTTGAGCCAAAATTCTTTCCATAAAAATGGGCCTGTCAGGACAAAGTGGTGGTGGCGCACACCTTTAATCCCAGCACAGGAGGCAGAGGCAGGTGGATCTCTGTGAATCTGAGGCCAGCCTGGTCTACATAGAGAGTTCAGGACAGGCAGGGCTACACCATGAGACCATCTGGAGAAACCAGAGAGAGAAAGAAGGAAAACAGGCCATGAAGCTTCACACAGGAAACCCAGAGCTCTGGTGCCTTGAGCTTCAAATGATTTTCAAAACAAAAATGGTTGTCTATCTACCCTCTTCTGGAGAAAAGGCTAAGATCTCGATGCAGACACTTTGCTGGAGAGGTGGGACTCTGACCTGGTCCCCTTCCAGAAGGAGCCCACTCACCTAGTGGGCTGGAGCCCACCCAGCTGAGTAAGTAACCTCCTAGGTGGCAGTGCCTTCAAAGTACACCTGTGTGTACCGAGAAGGTGGTGGTTGTGGCTGTGGACAGGGCTAACCCAGAGTGAGAGCCAGGAAGGCCTCTGTGAGATCTCAGGCTCAACTGGCTTTGGGCTGTGGACTTGGGAAGAGGCTGCTGGGCCAAGGTGGTCCCTTACTTGCTTTCAGTATGGCCGCTGGCCTCCTTGTCTGGGGTGCTTCCTCCTATTTGTCCATCTGCCTCCTCAAATATCATCTTGACCATGCCTCCGGTGTCCATGTACCCACAAGCCTTGGAGTCTCCCTCCTGAGGGCCACATGTTGATAGCTTGTCCTGTCGTAAGAGATGGAGTCTGAGGAAGAGTTTACCTCCATCATGCCTGTCCTATTGTCCCAAAGCCTGGTTTAGTTCCTTTTTCCTGTTTGTACCTCTTCAAATACTATACTTGAATTAGTATGGGAATTCTATTGTCTTGAAGAGCAGGGCTGCCTAATGCCTGCAGTCTCCCAACTCAGCCTTGTGTACCCAGTCTGCTATTTCCCAAACCATGCAAGTTAACTACCACTGGACTGGGCAGCCCAAGTTATTTTCTGGCTCACCCTACACTGCCATTAAGCCATGCTTCTTTTCTCACTATATTATACTGCCAAGTGGCATATCATCCTACCCTGTTCTCCACATTACCATGGTTTGTGCAGCGTGACAAACTCACTTCTTCCCAGTATACACTCTGTCCTGTTACCAGTCCACCATGTATCTTACCTGATCTAGTCTACCCAAATGCAGTCTCCCTTTTAACCAACACTATGCAGCATGCTTCGTCCCTTACACCTGCTTCTTTCCTCAGTACACCAGCAACCCAAAGACCTTGAGAAGCCACTCACAGGACTTGGTTTAAGCACATCTAGACTCTCTTCTTAGATTCCACCTTAATCACATAGGATCCTCTGCAGCAATAATGGAAATACAAGTAAGGGTTGCATGTGGCATCGGAACTGACAACTGGTTCTTAGACTTGATTAAGTCCGTCTATTCCAAGAAACTTACCTGCCCATGTCACATGACAGTGACTTCATCCTCGGGAACTACTGGTCTCAAGAATATAGAAAAGGTCTAAGAGGAAAATTGTGTGCTAAGGAACGGGGTTGAAAACAAAGCTACTCCTCTGAACACGAGGGAGTGAAGAATCTCTTCTTGGTATGTGGTTCACATCCTTTCACAAGAATCTCAGAAAATAGTGCATCTTTTGGAAGAAGCATAAAGAGGCAGAGAGCAAAAGCTGATGTGACTAGGTCCTTTTCCTAAGTCCAGCTCTGGTACTAACACATGCCACACACGACACACATTTTCAGTACATTTATTGGGTAAATCAATACTGTCAGCAGAGGACAAATTACTGTTGGGTAGAAAACATATTCCCAGGAAATCTTGATAAGCATTTTCTTTGGGTAATAGAAAGAAACTTCCCAAACCTGCCTTCAACACAGAGAAGGGCAGCCGAGATACTCTGGTCAGCTTGGCGCCTACAGACAAGACTTTGGCAGGACTCGGGTTCCCTGTGAAGCATACATGAGGGGAGTCTCCACTACCTCAGCTTTTTCTGCAACGCCACACCTCTCAGGGGCTGTCTGCCCTTGTCCTGGGCGGCAGGACTCAGCCCCTCCTGGCACTTGAGAGCAGGCAGCTTGGCAGCAGGAGTGATGCCTCTGGACAGGCTCTGCCTGAGCCTGCAGTTGGACCTCCTGCTGAGTTCCTTCAGACCCCATGAGGGGAGGCACAGGTGCCTGGGGACAGGGGATGACTGCCCCAAGCCTGTGCCCTAGTTGCTTCCTGAGGACTGCCCCAGGGTTCCTCACACCCTTCTGAGCCTCAGTGTTCCCACAAAACTCATAGCTCCCTTTGATGAGGCTTGTGCCCTTCACAGATGGTGCTGGGGAGCTGCCTTTGGCCAGGGACCATCCCTCCCCTTTGTGTTTTCTTCCGGGGGACATCCACTGTACAAAGCACTTCACCTGGCTGGCGAACTGATTTTCCGGAGGCTGTGCCTTAGGTGACAGTGCTGGTGAAGACGTGTGTCCGTGTGTTCCCTCTGGTGCCCTGGCCTGACCAGAGCACTCCTTCCCTCTGGTTTGGGATGTCCCTAAGCCTGCATCCCCTCCACCAAGTTTTCCTGCCTCAGCTGCCAGTGGGGACACTCCCTTGGCAGCTGGGGGACACTCCCTGTTCTGGCATTTGCCTGAGACGTGTGCAGGGAACCAGGGACCCTGCCCTGGCTCCATGCTGACTCCCACAGTGGACAAGTGCACCTGCAGTACCTGGGAAGCTGCCATGTCCCCACTGGAGGGGCCCTGGCGTTTGGAAGTCATTTCTTTTGAGGCTGAGGGCACCTCAGGCAGGCCTGCCACCTCGATGGGTTGCCCACTCACTGAATGCAACACAACTCCTCTGGGCACCTGACTTTTACAGTCAGCTGTCTCGGGGTTGTAGGGAACTGTTCCCTGCAGGGATTGACATGGAGTCACATGGCTCCCTGGGTAGAATGTGCCTTGAGTGGCTGTCAAGATCTTAGTGGGCTGTGGGTGAAGACCAGGGAGTTCCTCTCCCTTGAGTAGCTCTGTGGACCCCTCAGCCATGGAGCCACCTCCCCAGCCCATCCTTGCTCCCTGAGGCCCCTGTGTGTTGGTGCTGGAAGCCAGTCTCTCATCTGTTGGCCCATCTGGTCTCATGGGCAGCTCTGGGCTGTGTCTAGTGTCTGATCCAGACTGTGGCAGGCTGCCTTTGTCTACCATACTGGGCATCCGGGGCTGGACTGGCACTCTGCCTCTTTGAGCTACACTGAGGTCTTTGTCTACAAATGCCTTCTTGTTCTCAGAGGTTGGCTGCATCTGCCTCACAGGTGAGGAAGCAGGGAGAGGCACTTCTTGGATGGGCATGGAATTCATTGTCCCCAGTCGGTCTCCACTGGGGTTTCTTGGCAGGAACCTGGAGGACATGGTGTGTGGGGGAACGTAGAACTTAGAGAAAAAATGAGATGGTTCCACTTTAGTCGAGTAGGACTCGAAGGACTCCTCCACTCTTTGGGGAAGACCAAATGTCATCCTCCTGCCGAAGGTCTTAATGTGTTCCTCCAGCATCTTTTCTTTGCTAGGACTAAGTGACAGACTGCGCTGGTGTTTTTTCAGTGGGTCTTCCTCACCTGCCAATGGTGCCAGATCTTTCACTTGTCTGGGGGGCGTCTCAGGTAGAGGCTGTGCCAAGTTGACAGAATGCCATGATCTCACCACAGTGCTAGGGATCTGACTCTCTCGGATTTCTTTAGTTTTCCTGCTCAGGTGTTCTTCCAGTATGTTTTCGATCCTTTTCTGACACTGGTTTACTCGTGAGGGGCTTGAAAGTTGGTCTGACTGATTCCCTGCATGACGTTCCTGGTCTGTCTTCAAGTCAGACTGCAGAGTGTTCGCTGGGGCCTTCTGAACGTTACTCTGGATATGGTCTTTTTTGCCCATGTCTTGACTGTACGTCTGTGCTTTGACCCCAGTCTCCTCTAGCAGATGATTCTTTGAGGTACTGTTGTGAAAGCTTCCAGATCCACTCAGTACAATGGTGTGTGACTCTCTGCTGCCCCGATGCTTATAGAGAGAGATCCATGAGAGGCCACGATTTTTCCCTGACTCAGAGAAGTGGACCAACTCTGATTGAGGACATGTGAGTGACACTGACTCATTGATCCTGTGGGGCAGGCCCCAGCGGTATTGGATGAGTCTCTTTCGGAGGTGGTGTTCTAGTTTTTTACGAAGCTCATTGGTGAGGGGGAAGTCTCCGGGAAGTATGGGCCTGGGAGTATAGGACTTGAAGGATTGACTTGCCAGTAAGTGCTTAGGAGGTGGGGGACAAAAAGCATCCTGAGATTTTTGGACCACAGAGGGTAAACCCCACACTCTCTCCTGCTTTTTCTTCAAGATGTTATATTCTAGGCGTTGTGTTTCAGATGGACCAAGAGGCTGTGCTTCTTCCTGGGGTCTGTGGAAACACACCCCACAGACCCTAACCTGAGTCTGAGGAGAAAGTGTCAAGATGGAGATTTGGGAGTTGGGCTGAGCCTGAGCCTGAGCCTCAGCAGGAGGGTTATGTTGAGAATGAGATTGGGACTGGGTCTGTAGCCAGGTCTGTGGTTGACTCTTAGTCACAAACAGAGGTTTTGGGAGAGTAACAGCTGGGGAACTGTCAGCTCTGGAGGCTTCGGCCATAGAGTTGAAGCCAACAAATGTTGAGGAAGCGTCAAGTGAGCCAGTGGTGGTAGGGTTCAAGGCCTCACTGTGTAGAGAAGGGGGACCCCAGAAGAGTTGGGTGGGTTTAGGCTCTGCATGGTCTTCAGAGGTCTTGAGGTGAGGGACCTGCTGGTGCAGGTGCTTGGCCTTGCTGCTTGCTGAATGAGAATTTGCCAAATCCTGTGGCTTAGTCAATGGTCGTGCTGATGAGAACTTCTCCAAAGAATGGGGGTACTTTATATAACATTCCCGGTTCTTCTCCTCATCCTTGGTTGTGAGGAAATCACCCCCTGTTTTGTCTTGCCTTTTCAGTTGTGCCAGGGCATCAGAGTTGTGAGGCAAAAGGCTTCCAGGCTCTAGGTCTCCCTTCAGAGAGACTTGAGAGGCATGGGGTTCTGGGAGATGTTGGTTAAAGGCGTATGCTAAATCTGAAGGTAACGAACCGTCGGCAGCAAGCCGCTGCTGGGAAGAGTGCCACCCTGGCCGGCTTCCATAGCCAGTGCCTCTGGTTGTTGGGACACGAATGGACACCTCACTGGGTTTGCTTACCACAGATATGGTGGTTTTCAGTTGGAGGACCACTTCGGACTCCCGCGCTTCTTTTGTTGGAAGAGCGAAAGCGGCAAGTGCATAGGGTGGGGCAGGAGCTGGCAGAAATGTATGGTTCAAGGGAGGCTCTGGTGTCAGAAAGCCACCCAGTGGTGTGGGAGAGAGCAAGCCTCCCAAGGGGGCAAAGTGGTTAGGAGAGAGCATGGAGGGGTCCAGTGGTAACGGCCTGTGTGCAATGGACGGAGTTGAGTGTCCTGGCTGGTTTGCCGTAAGCTGAGGGGACAAAATAAATGAGGCCTCTGCCCCAGGAGCTGTGGAAGCCAAGCAGAAATGAGAGGCAACACCGTCTCTGAGGGTGGCCTGGGAGAAGAGATGACCGACCTTACTGGTTGCTCTGTGACACACATTGTAGAGGGGAGCAGGGTGGAGCAGTTGATCATAAAGACTGGCGTTGTACGGCTCTCCCAAGGGGCTGCAGAACATAAGAGGGTCGAGCTAGAACTGGGGCCAGCATGTGGGAAAAAGGGCCTGCTCATCGGGCCAGAGTACAGGCCCCTGTATTTTGAGTTTCCATTCACATTGCCCCCTGGTTGTCCTCTGTAACCTCTTCCTACACACTGTCCCTATGTCCACGCCTCCCTGACAAGGGCAGGCTGCACAGGATCCCTGGGAAGTGGGGATATGTGGTAAAGGGACCAGGGGAGGAAAAGGAATCACCTTCGCTGGGGTGTCTGCAGCTTTCTTCTCTCCTCTGCTCTCTGGAAAGTTTCCTCACCTTAAAAAGAAAGTATGATTGTGGATTATGCAGATTGGAGGTAGAAGCTAGGACTGCACAGGAGTAGAGTTAGGAGAAAACACACAGGCCAGTCACTCCTGGACATACTAAGAACCAGTGACAAGTGGTCCATGAGGGCACTCAGAACGTTCACACCTGTGCAGCTTCATTTGCAAATGCCTCCACCTGTGTCGCCCCAAGTGATACTCAAAACCAGTGCAGGAAACACAGTCAGTGGTTTCCTCACAGCTGCCTAAGCCCCCAGGATTGAAGCACTGGACACAAGGCCAGGAAACATGACCTGTGCTCCAAAGCAGCCAGTCCTCCCTCCCCCATACCTCACAGGGGCCCCAAGGGGCTGTGCCCCCTGCACGAGACTGTCACTGCATCATAGGCATGAAGGAATGGAGTGGGGACTCAGAGAAGTGTCTTGGGACTGACTGTCTTCATGAGTCTCTCTTTCCTGACTAAGGACTGTGTACAGCAAGTGACATCCTCAGATCCTGGACCTGTAACTTTATGGAAAGGACACAATGGGGAGCCTGGGATTTGAGGTCAAAGGCAGACACCTACCTTTAAGTGAGCCCCTGGTTTCCTTGGCTTCCTCCTGCAGCTGTTAATAACAAGGGCAGAATAAGCACGGGGGACTTACTGGTTTTGCTGCCCTTCCTAAGACGTTCCTAACTCCATTACCCAGGCACACCCTGAGGTCTGCTGAAGAGTACTGGCTTTCATACTAACTGTGAAGGTGACCAGTTACCTTCACTCTCCTCTGGAAAACTAAAGGGCAATGTGGTGTTCTCTCTGAGGACAGAGTTTACAGCTGTGCTCCTCCTAAGGATTTTGAGTTGTAGGGTCCAAGATTGGGTTCCATGCTCTCTTCAGAGACATCACCAACATTCAGCACTGTGGTCCTGGCCAGTTCATCATGGAAGAAGGTAGTTGAGGGACATACGATGTGGGAATGGATCATGGGGTCAAGTGTCAGGAGAGGCTGGTCTCATTCTAAGAGCACAAGACTGTGGCCAAGCCATAGGCCCAGTTCCATACTGTCCTGGGAACGTCAGCCACACACAGATAGGAAGGTGCACTGTGGGCACCAGACAGAAACCTCAGTCCTCCCTCAGTCCTCTCATGCCATACTAGAACAGTGGTCTCTTCTCCTCCTCCCCTCCCCACTCCCCCCTCCCCTCCCCCTCCTCCCCTGTCCTCCCCTCCCCCTTCTCTCCTCCCCTCCCCCTTCTCTCCTCCCCTCCCCCTTCTCTCCTCCCCTCCCCCTCCTCTCCTCCCCTCCCCCTTCTCTCCTCCCCTCCCCCTCCTCCCCTCCCCTCCCCCTTCTCTCCTCCCCTCCCCCTCCTCCCCTGTCCTCTCCTCCCCCTCCTCTCCTCCCCTCCCCCTTCTCTCCTCCCCTCCCCCTCCTCCCCTGTCCTCTCCTCCCCTCCTCTCCTCCCCTCCCCCTTCTCTCCTCCCCTCCCCCTCCTCCCCTGTCCTCTCCTCCCCCTCCTCTCCTCCCCTCCCCCTTCTCTCCTCCTCTCCTCTCCTCCCCTCCCCCTCCTCCCCTGTCCTCCCCTCCCCCTCCTCTCCTGTCCTCCCCCTCCTCCCCTGTCCTCCCCTCCCCCTCCTCCCCTCCCCTCCTCGCCTCTCCTCCTCTCTCCTCAGTGTTCCATCTCAGATATCCCTCTGACAGCCAAGCTCATCATCAAGCCATAGCCAGAGGACAGAACTGCTGCAGCTCACAAGGAAGACTCTCTCTTGGGAACTCACCATGCTTCCTTACCTTTTGGGTGTATTTCTTTTTCCACAGTGATGGTAAAACCAGTTTCAATATCAGGTAGCAAATGTACAGAAGCAGCAGCCCCAGCCCACTCAGTAAGGTGAAGTTGAGGTCTATATGATAGGAAGCTGAACCAAAGGTCAGCCATGTCTCAGCGAGGCCATTCAGAGATGAGAGAATGTTCTCCATAGTGTAAACAGCATGGCAGCCTAAGGTGACTGGTTCTGCGGGTTCATGGGCTTGACTAGAGTCCCAAGCCTGCATCACAGAGCAGGAGAGTCACAAGGGTTTCTGAGGGTGGGGATGAGGGTGTGTCTTCAGCCCTTCCCCCACCCCCAGGCAGCTCTTCAGAGCCCTCTGCCCAACCCTGCTGCTCCCTTCTGCCCTCTTCTTTCCTCACACCATGTTCCTCAGGGGACTTTCTGTTTGCTCCACCATCAACCCGGCCCCTTGCTGTCTGGAGAACTTGATCTGGACCTCAGCAGTTCCAGGGACTCATGGTGGGCCTTGGTATCTCAGATATTCTTACGTGTGTGTCACTTGCAGAACTGTTTTCCTCTCTGCCTATTGTATTTATTTGTCTTTGTGAATGTCAACTAGTACATGTTGTCCTTTGAGTCTGCATTGAATGTCTTTAGTCAGAGGGACAGAGTCAAATCACAAAACATATAAATACTAAATGTGTCTCATTGAATTACGTCTTCTTGGATGTAACTGTATACTATGTATTTTCCTGTAGTTAGTAAACATTTAATTGCATTAAGACTTTGATTGTGCCCTGTTCCCAAGCTCATGATAATCCTAATGTGACATAGCTCCCACCCCAGCCTTGTTTATGAAGCCTGCCCTGGGTTCTTAACACACTAGATACCCAGCCTTTCTTACTCTGTGACCCTCCGCAGTTTGCTAGACCAGCCAGCCTTCCCTACAAACCCACTGGCCCTTATCTTTCTCTCAATAGCACTATTCCACAATCCACTCCAGTTGGGCACTTGACTGTGTCCTATTACCAATGTGCAGGGGTCTCTGTGACCACTAAAGCCAATAGAATAAAAATACTCGGGAGGCAGAAAAACAGTTCAACACAACTAAATAGCTGGTGTTGGTTCAAACTTCTGGAGTCTGACCCCAAGTGTTTTACTTTGTGTGTGTGTGTGTGTGTGTGTGTGTGTGTGTGTGTGTGTTTAGAGTCAGGGTTTCTCTGTGTAGCCCTGGCTGTCCTGGAACTTGCTCTATAGACCAGACTGGCCTCAAACTCACAGAGATCCGCCTGCCTCTGCCTCCCAAGTGCTGAGATTAAAGGCGTGCACCACCACCACTTGGCTATTTTAGCCATATTTAAAAGCACAGCACAATTTGGTGAAAACTTTTCTGGTGACAATTAACTCCATCCAATGAACATGATAAAATATACATAAATCTCTTTGAAGAACAAAGGAAGGTAAATAAAGACTGGACATGTCTACATCAAGACTCTTTGTAAAGTGCATATGACACAAGGCAGGCGCAGTGATTGGGAGGCAGAGGCTGGCAGATCTCTGAGTTTGAGGCTAGCCTGGTCTACAGAGCAAGTTTCAGGACAGCAAAGCTTAGGCAGTGAAAGACAGAAAACTAGTGAAGATATAATTGAATGAGGGGCCGTGTTCCAGCCCCAGCAAGCAGCAGAACTTGGCAGCTTTGGCCATGTGGTTCTGGATTTAGAGTCTAGAAGAAAGGAGTTATGGAAATTGCCTCAGTGCCTTAAAGAAAGCCACTGAGACCAGGCATGTGTCAAAGGTGTCCCTGCATGGAGGCCTAGGGAGGCCATTTCGTGAAGCTGTGAAGTTGCAGCCTGGATTGCCTTGAAGACCCCAAGATGTTAGAGATGCCAGAGTTGTGAGGACAGCTGCCAGCAGGGAGTAGAACCAGCCCAAGAGAAAGAAGTGTGTTGCAGTCAACAAAGCTGAACAGAATTGGAGTGCTGAAGAGCGTTGCCATGGAGAGCTTGGAGTTTGCCCAGCTTGTTTTCAGTCTTGCTTTGGTCCAGTATTTCCGCACTATACTCCCCTCCCTACAGTTTGGAATCACAATGTATATCCTGTGCCATGTTGGAAGAATGTGATCTGCTTTTTTATTTTTATAGGGGGATTACAGTTATGAGATTGCCATGCATCACAGAAGAGACTTTGGACTCTGGACTTTAAAACAATTTGAGACTGTTATAGACTGTGTGAATTTTTGAAGTTGGACTGAATGCCTTTTTGTATATGATATGTCTATAAACCTTTGGGGGCCAGGGAGTGGAATGTGGTGGTTTGAAAGAAAATGGCCCCAGTGGGAGTGGCACTATTAGGAGGTGTGGCCTTGTTGGAGGAAGTGTGTCACTGTGTGTGTGGGCTTTGAGGTCTCTTTTCTCAAGCTTCACTCAGTGTGACAGAGCTGTGGAACAATCCTTTCCTACACTATGGATATGAATTACTCTCACTGGTTAATAAAAAGTTGACAGGCCGGTAGCTGGGCAGGAAGTTAGGCAGGAAAGCCAAACTGAGAACTGGAAAAGCAGCATCAGGAGGGAAGCCAGCCAGCTGCCTAGGGAGCAAGGCATGCTGGAGGACAGCTAAAGTCAGGCCATGTGACAATACACAGATTAACAGAAATGGGTTAATTTAAGTTGTAAGAGTTAGTTAATAACAAGCCTGAACTGTCGGCTGAGCATTTGGGAGCAGGCAGTGGGGAACAGTGCACATGATGCCACCTTCATCTGCACGGGCTCCACGGAGCTAGAGGAGGACTCCCCTGTGCCACCTGCAATGTAAGTCCCTGTAGTGAGGTGGTACAGATATCTGGGCACAGATTCTCTGGATTAACATGGAATGTTTATTTCCCCAAAATTCCACAGAAGCCTGCCCTTATTACACATAGATCTCAAGGGAAGAATGAGACAAAATGTCGGGGAAAGATTCTTAGCATTTACTCAGATTCCCAGGGTGAAGGTGTCTTGTGGGTGTCAAAGCAAAACACTTCCACCACTGTCCCCAGGATTTTGTCTGTCCACGGTCTCCTCCCTAGTGAAGGCACTAACCACTGCAGGGACAGAGTTGCAGGGCATCAGAAAGGTGCCAATTCTGTGGAGGCTCTGGAGGGGACAGAGCTTCAGGATTCGTGTAAGATACAATTACGCATGGGGCTAGTCTAGCTTTTATCTGGCCTGCCACTCTGCCATCTGGTCATAGGGTCTGCCACCTGTGCTGCCATTTAATATTGTTCCAGGCCTGGAAGGTCACCAGAATCTGTCCCTCTTATGGACAGCCCAACCTTTGACCTTTTCTCCCTATATTTTCAACATATGCCTACACGTGTTAAATCCTTTTAACTCCGTCTCATTAATATCCCACTAACTGCTCTACACACCATGCTCTATTCCCATTTCCTCTTGAGGAAGTCCCCAAGAGATTTCAGGCAAGAAACATTCAAAAGACCCCTTCCTCCTGAACCCCAATGCCATTGCCTCTGCCTTTCTTGCAAGTGTTCTCTTTCCGCTTGGTTCTCAGTAACACGCAGCAGCCTCCATTCCCTTTGGAGGGAGGTGAAGTGAAAACTCAGGATTTGGCATCATCCAGAGATGGAAGGAAATCACTCTGATAACAGAAGAGGCTTACAATTCCTCATATTGGAAGAAACACTGGAGTCTGTTACTTCAGAAAAAGACAGGCAGGGTTATTGCCATTTTCTTGTGGTAAAATGATGCCCTGTAGTAAAAAAACAAAGGACAGACCTACACTGAGACAAAGGAGCTTTCTGGGTTGTGGGTTTTGTGCTGCCTGTGATCTCACATCAGCTCTTTGAAAGACCCCTATAGTGATATTTTATTTGTATTGAAATGTGATTTTATTTGTATGTTAATAAAGTTGCCTTGGGGTCAGAGCAAGCCAGAGCAGAAGCTGGGTGGTGGTGGTGGTGGTGGTGGTGGTGGTGGTGGTGGTGGTGGTGGTGGTGGTGCACACCTTTAATCCCAGCACTTGGGAGGCAGAGCTAGGCGGATCTCTGTGTGTTCAAGGATACAGCCAGCATGGAGACACACACCTTTAATCTCAATACCAACCATAGAAGACCTGAAGGCGTACAGACAGGCAGTGATGAGGAGGTCATGTGGTTGGGTTTACAACCAATGAGAAGGCAGAACAGTCTATAAAAAGAAAACACACACAGAAGTAGGTCTCTTGCGGAGAGGAAAGACAGCAGAAGCAGTGAAGGGTAAGGCTCTCAGCTATTGCTCTGACCTCTTGGTTTTTAACTCTGCAACTGGCTCTGTGTTTCTTATTTAACAAGATGGTTACATCTACAGACCCCAGAAGTGAAAGTGGCACATGGGCAGGGATTGGTTCACTGGGATGAAATCAGCATGGGGAAGAACTGCAGGAATGAAAAACAAACTTCCAACACCAAGGCTGTCTGTGCCTCACAGCCAGGGAAAGGAGCAGGTCCCTGACCCTGCAGATAACAATCCACCTCCCCTAGTCATAGCCATTAGAGAGGATGAAACCTGCATAGATGGTTGTAGACTTCAACAAACAGCCTGATTCTAAAATGTCCCCCTTCTCCTCCCTCCAAGAATCATGGATCTCACCTAGGCCTGCCTGAAGTTGTCTGTGTCTCCAGGTGGCCCTGTACCTCCCTCACCCACCTCTGTTACTCATCAATGCTACCTGGTCCCTGGCTGGATTTAGGAAGCACAGAAAGCTGCAAGCTACTTGACACAACATTGAGCCTGCCCAGCCCCCTTCCCAAGAATAGTGGTCTGTCTTCCCTACAGATTTCCCATCTTGGGTGTCTCTCTGAGCTACACACACTTCAAGATGAGACAAGACTAGGAAAACAGTTCTTTGCTGAAGATGTATGGTTTTGTCTAATATTTAAAGTCCCAACAAATCATAATTCCCATTGTGACCAAAGGGCAAACAGAGGACCAAACTAAATAAATGTGCAGTCACTGGAACCATTAGAAAGTTAAGATTATAAGATGAAACACAGATAAATCTTAGTCAAAGTCAGCTTGCCTGCAGAAGGCATTTGAGCAATTAAGTGGGGACTATCTGTAGCAGGAATCTTAAAATGTCTTATTAATAAAATCAAACCTGAGGCCATGTATTGGGGTGAATGCTGGAAGATCAGAGAAGCAGAACAAGCCACAACTACCTCACCTTGCCAGTTTCTCTCAGCTGATCCTGTTTCCTCAGACTGGAAACCTCTGAGTCCTCACCCAGAATGAATCTCAGCTGAACTGTTGCTCAAAAGCCTAAAAGCTTAACCAGCCTAATGCTTCTAGTTTCTGGCCCTCATGCCTTATATACCTTTCTGCTTTCTACCATCACTCCCTGGGATTAAAGGCGTGAGTCACCATGCTTGGCTGTATCCTTGAACAGATGGATTTCTGCCTCTGGAATGCTAGGATTAAAGGCGTGTGCTACCACTGTCTATCCTCTATGTTTAATATTGTGGCTGTTCTGTCTCTGACCCCAGATAAGTTTATTAGGGTGCACAATATTTTGGGGAACACAATACCACCAAAAAGTAGATTCAAAAATTGACCTTTTAAATTTTATCATATCTATATTCTTTTTTCTTTTCATAATAGATCAGTAGTCTACCTTTTGTCATTTTTATATCTTCCCCTTTTTCTCTTTACAGTAGATTCAGTGATCTACCCATTTATCCTATTATTCTTTATCTTTTTTCTCAGAGTAGAGTCAATGATCTACCTCATATCTATATTCTTTTTCTTTTTTTAAAACAAAAACTTGAATCTAATCTCCTTCAGCTTTTTTTCCTGACCATTAACAATTAACAACTTGTAACAAACCATCACAAACCATAACAATTATCCGTAAGCCATTGAACGACCCAAACACACCCACCCCACCTCTTGGGAATGTGGGTGTCATTTTCTTAAAATTACTTCCTGCTTTCTGGGGGTGAAGACATCTTTAGCGGATCCTGAAAAGAAAATATTTGGGTTAATTGTAAGTCCTGTATCATTTGTCCAGTCTCTGCATAATGGGAAAGTATAGGGCTTGTTTTAAGTCCTTGCTCAAGTAGTCTGTCAGGCTGGATCATCATCTCAGCTAGCCATCTCCAAAATTGTCCTGAGCAGTTTTTAGTCCAAAGTTGATCTTTCTGTGGTGTTAATCAGCTTAATGGCTTTATCATAGTCCATGTGGAATCATCGGTGTGGGATCCTGTCATCTTTTTGAAGATTTCTAAGTTGCTGTTAGGCGTGGTCATGGTTCCCTTTAGAATTTTTTTTTAACTAATTATTTATTTTTTGTGCCTCCTCTGTGGTTTGGAGTAATCACAGTCTGATAAATGTCTGTCTCTCGGAACCGTGAATGTTCTTCCCTAGAAGAGAATATCTTCACAGCAATTTCTCCCCACCATTTGTCTCACCAAACTTTTCCAAACTGACCTTTGCTGAGGCTTTCTTGTAACATGATGGTCCTGGCAATTCTTCTCTGAACAAGCAGCAGTAAATTCTTTGTCCCAGGTAGCAGCATCACCACAGTCACCAACAGGATGAGAAGGAGCCTGCAACTCGGAGCAGCAGTCACTGCCTCCATGGTCCCACTGCCACCGGTTGTAGCTAGTCCCCAGCCGGCTTAAGCTTCTCTTTAGCAAGCCTCCCAGGCTGGCCTCAAACTTGGGATCCTTCTTCCTCAGCCTCCTTCAGCAAATCCTACCGGTGTGCGCCACCACAACTGGCTGAGTGTAGCTTGGGCCTGAGCAGGGGCCCACAAGGCCACAGGCAAGCAGCTTTTTCATGAACGTTGGGTGCCAGAAGTAGCAGGAATCTTAAATGGTCTTATTAATAAAAGCAAACCTGAGCCAGATATTGGGGTGAATGCTGGAAGATCAGAGAAGCAGAACAAACCACAGCTATCTCACCTTGCTATTTCCTCAGGTGATCCTGTTTCCTCAGGCTGCAAGCTTCTGAGTCCTCATTCCAATGACTCTCAGCTGAACTGTGCTGCTCCAAAGCCTGAATGTTTAACCAGCCAAATGCTTCTAGTTTCTGGCCCTCATGCCTTATATACCTTTCTGCTTTCTACCATCACTCCCTGGGATTAAAGGCGTGAGTCACCAAGCTTTGCTGTATCCCTGAACAGATGGATTTCTACCTCTGGAATACTAGGATTAAAGGCGTGTGCTACCACTGCCTATCCTCTATGTTTAATTTATTGTGGCTGTTCTGTCTCTGACCCCAGATAAGTTTATTAGGGTGCACAATATTTTGAGGAACACAGTACCATCACAACTATCAAATGAGCAGTTTTTAAATCATTGAAAGGTCCATAAATTGCAGAAGAGTGAGAAATCTCACAGGGTTAGCCCATCAAGAGGCTTTAGATTTCCGTTAATTTCTCTTCTGGGAACACCAGCAGAGATCCCAAATGCCTGGGGCTATGGTGGAGCTCATGGTCACTCGTCTCTGGTACAGGGGAGGAATTGTTGCTGATGTTTATATAGTCAAGTGCAGCCATCTTAAGTAGCCCCCCCCCCCAGGATGCACATCCCATGGAAGGCAGGAGTATGTGCTTGCTTCAGCAGCTGACTCATACAGAGGAGGCTTTCTCTCACTACAGAGCTCAGGAAATGTGAGGGAATTTCAAACATGGTAATCTACCCACCATGGGTCTCTGGAACACAGGCTGTGAGTATTTGTTTAATGTAGTTTCTGTCTTAATCAGAAAGATCTCAAAAAGCTGAAGACCAAATACTTGCAAGCAGGCATTGAAGAGCGTGTGAAAACATGGATAAAGGTACAGCCCCACGGAAGAGCCCTTACCCTGTGTATGTGAGTCCTGAATTCTGTCCTAAGACTACCAAAAAAAAAAAAAAAGAGAGAGAGAAAACTTTTGCTATGTAAAAAATATATGTTAAGGTAATGCAAGGTTGGCAAAGGGCTTGCTTATGATAAAAATCATACAATCTGACAGCAATAGAACAAACAGCCCCCCCCAAATCTATAAAACTAACTTTGTATTTCATTTTGTCAATTTATAATAAACAATCCATCCAATCTGAGCTTCCTTTGAAATTTGTAAGTTTATGTTAACTTTTAGTACTTTGACTATGGGTTTTATTTTTATTTTTATTTTCAAGGAGTTTATTTGGGCTCATGTTTCCAGGGGAGAGTTCCTCATGAGAGAGGAGGCATGGCTGCAGATAGCAGCCAGGAAACGGTGGCAGGAGTGGAAAGCCAAGAGCTCACATCTTCACATGCAAACACCGAAGCAGAGGGACTTTTCCAGAAGACAGAAGACAAACATTCCACATCAGATAAGTGACCCTAGGCAGGCTGTTACCTCAGATTCATAGACCTCTGTGCTGGTTGGGTTTTGTCAATTGACACAAACCTCGACATATCTTGGAAGAGAGAATTTTAATTGAGAAAATGCCTCCATAAGATAGGCCTGTATGTTGATGAGGGGGGCCCAGCTCACCATGGATGGTGCCAGCCCTCGGCAAGTGCTCCTGGATGGTGTGAAAAAGCAGGCTAAGCAAGCCACAGGGAGCAACCCAGCACGAGGTACTTCCTGGCTTCTGCATCAGCTTCTGCCTTGAGCTAATTAGTGCCCTGACTTCCCTCAGTAACCTGTACTATGAAATCAAGCCTTCCCCCAGCAAGTCACTTTTTGCCATGGTGTTTTAGCACAGCAATAGAAACCCTAAGACATCTGACACAACTATGCGGGGATGGGTCTGTGGGCATGGTAAGTCATGCTTCCAAGTGTGGAACACGGGGGGCTAGCTCACTTCACCAAGAGCTGGTAAAAGATGTCTGTGGCACACACAAAAACCCAGATTCCTTGCATACAGAAGATTAGTTGAAAAAACTCAAATGGGCTCAGCGGAATATGCGCAGTTGTGAAAGGGAGACCTTTAGAAAATGATCTGGAGGCCTTCAGGCTGCATGACTGGGGTGAAAAATGAAGTGTAACCAAGCGTGTACTGTTTGTGGTCATCTATGGAAGAAGAGGGAGACTCTCACAAGAGCCAGCACCAGGCAGGCCAGTGGTTCTCCTCAGGGAGACAGTTTTTTGTGGGCACAGATTAGGGAAGGGGGGGCGATGATACTAGCATCTCACACAGGGATTTGGGACATACTCAAATTGTAGCAAGCTGTTACAGTGATTTCTGCAAAGGATGGAGAGACCCAAACGCAGCTACATGGCTCACCCCCAATTGCTCAGGCTGTCTATTGAGCTCCACTGTCTCCTTTGTACATTGACAACAAGAGCCTGGGAATAGTCTACAGTGGGAAAGCGTAACAAATCCATGACACTTCAGCGATTTGATGCTCTTTTAGAAAAAAAGGCTTTTCCTCCTTCCACTCTCTAGCACCCCACCCCCTCCCTCACTTTCAAACAGCTGCTTCTGTGACCTTAAGGATTTCCAAATGTCACAATGAACAGTGACTCAGTTATCTACCCTCCACTAAAACATTGGCATCCTTCACATTCAGAGTTGAGCTGGGTCTACCAGGTGGACACTCGGCCTTCACCCTGGGACTTCAGACATTAGTGACAGAGATGGTTCTTTAAGTGACTGTGGGAGGCTAAGTGGTAAGTGCAGTAACAGACACTGCCATGGGCGCTGTAATAGTCCAGTGATGGTGGGAAAGAAGCCTGGCTGTGCTTGTCATGAAGAGGACAGATGGATGTGTAATAGAGAAAGAGGCAGGGGCTCAAGGCTGTGTGGTGATAGGTGACAATGTTTGGGTCATTTCTACAGATAGGGGAGGGGACACAATTCTATCTCCTCTGAAACTGTTTCAGGAAAGTAGAATCCAGCGCCATGGCTGAGACTCTTCTCTATCACCATCAACAGCCCTGCTCTCTCTCCCTCTTCTATGCCCTTGTCCTTCCCATCCCAGGCTCCCACAGACACTCAGCCCTGACTCCTGTCCATTCCCCATTGCCTGGGGTCCTCTTTCTTCCAGATTCACATGTCCATCATGGAGGGTCTCCAGCCTAGTGACAAGAGAAACTGCGGGGGGAGGGGAACAGTAGAGCTGCTTCTTGTGTTTTCCAGGACCAGAGCTCATGAACCAAAGCTGAATGATGAAAAGAAGTGAAAAGCCAGACTGGGTTCCAGCTCACACTGCCAAGGGGGCTTCCCCGCTGCACCAGGCCTACCAAGCCTGGAGGACACCATCCACCCAACCAAGAAGTCCCTAAGCAGGTCCAGCCCTGGAGGCCAGCCATGAAACTTGGGGTCCCAATTTAAGCATCATTTCCATGCATAGCCTCTCCCTTCCTCCTATTCTCTCTTCATCCCACTACTTTCCTTGAGACAGGTTTGCTATGTACCCCAGGCTAACTGTAGCTTTCTGTCTGTGCTTTCCAAATGCTGAGGTTGTAGATGTGTGCCATCATGCCCAACTCTCCATGACATTTTAAACTAATTATTTGTGTCACAGAAATTGAATCTAAGACCCCATGCATGCTAGGCACACACTTTATCACAGAGCTACATCCCCAGCTCCATGCAAACCCTACTGCATGGGATTTTGCTGTTTCTGTTCTATCCTCTCCAACCCCTACTGCCCTTCAGACAATGTCTTCTGTTCCTGGTTTCTTTCATATACTGTCTCATGTTTCAGACAGCTAGGAACTTCCACAGGCACTATTGTGGATGGCACACAGGCCTAAACCTGAGCCCTGGCCAATGTTTCCAGACTTGTCTACAAGCTCATATAGCCACTTGCCAGTCCACTACTGTGCATATTTTCTCTCCTATAGAAAATACATCACTGGCTTTATCTCCTATGCTGATATACTCATACTGTGCAATTACATTGGGGTTTATTCACTGCTTGTCATCAGCATATGTCTCCCTATGTCAGAGTGTTCCTTCAGCATGGAGTTAGAGTGTATCTCAGAGCCTGCAAGCTCCCCAACTCCCCCAGGACAGCCAGTATCACAGGCCTCTCTCCTCATGCCTCTCATGGCTACCAACTCCACATGTGGGATCTGTTTGTATTTATTGCTATGTAATAACCTACCCAAATCTAAGGCTTAGCAGGGTGGTGTCTCCTCTCTGTTTTAGCTCAGCTAGGATGAGGACTCGTAGCTGTAACCCACCTGGAGGCAGGCCTGAGGCTAAGTGAACCAAGTCACCTTCCTTACATGTCTAAGGGTTGGTGCAGGCTTCTGGTTCCACCTGAACTCTCCAGAAAAAAAGCCACACCTCTGCATGGAGTCACAGGCTTCTGGAAGTGTGCAAAAAAGCTCAGAGTGTCTATGGCCCAGGTACCACCATTCACACCATGTCACTCAAACGGCCACCTGTTAGTGGTGGAAGCCACACAGAAGGGCAGCCAGAGTCAGATGTGGGCATGTGCTTAGCACCGAGGAACAGTGAGAATCCTCGGGCTGTTTTAATTCCACCTACGAAATGGTCAGGATTTCTTTTTTTCTTTAAAATGTTCTTTTTTTGTTATTGTTATTATTAGCTTTGTTTCTCCTAAATGAATACTTTTTCTATGTAAGAAGGGAAGTGGTTCTTTTCCCTAGGTGAAGTAAAGGTTAATCAAAACCTTAGGCAAGAAAATAAAGTGGTTGATGTAGTATTCTTTGGACTAAGATTAAACCTTAACGTATATTTTGTAGAAAAATTTGGAGTGTGCCATATGGTGGTGACACACACTTTTAATCCCAGCATTCAGGAGGTATAGGCAGGCAGATCTTTGTGAGTTCAAGGCCAGCCTGGTCTATAGAGGGAGCTCCAGAACAGTCAGGGCTACACAGAGAAACCCTGTCTTGAGAGGGGAAAAAAAAAATCTAGAGTGCTGAAATAAAGATGGTTCAAGCATGATTAACTCGACTAACACAGATCAATAAGAATAAATTGGCAAACCTTTAAAGTGTCTTGTCCACAAAGTTCAGGTGTTTGAAACTGACTCTGTGACATTTCCAGTGTCATCCTGTCTGACCTTTGACCTTTGATTTTGGCCTTCCCCTTTGTTGCCTTTTCAGGGGCTTCGAGATTCAGATCCTTGCACAATGTCCCTCCCGAGACTTCACACTTGGACTCATGGAGGCAAGGAACCATCACACGACCAATGCTCGGTATGAACTTACAGCTCATACTGCACACAGGCAACTTACATTAAAGAATCATATGAGGTCAAACCATGAGTGTACACAGATGTCCCTGGGTGTTGCCTGGGGTGCCAGAGTTTCATTTCAGTGACTTCATTTAAAAAGAGTAACACTTTATGTGCGTGAATGTTTTGCCTTATGTGCATCATGTGTGTGCCTGGTGTCCACAGAGGCCAGAAGAGGACATCAGATCCCCTGGAACTGGAGTCACTGACAGTTGTGAGCCACCATGTGGGTGCTGGGAATCAACCTGGGTCCTCTGGAAAAGCAGTCAGTGCTCTTAACCACTGAGCTACCTCTCCTGCCCTGTAGACCTTTTTGCAACCACAACACCTAGCTCTCCAAGGGCAAAGCAGCACCCAGGAAAAGCCGTTTTTCTGGGGAGACCTGCTCCAAAGAGACATGCTAATTTTAATTCACTCTGATATTTTTCTTGCAACAAAATGACTCAGAGAGGGGAGACTGCACCGGGCCATTGGACCCAGCAGCTAGGGGCTATTGACTTAATTTTGCTTTTTGTTCTTTTACTTTCCACTCTGGAGATCAAGCCCAGGGCCTTGCACATGATAGGCGAGCCCTTTCCTACTGAGCAGCTCCCCCAGGGAAATGACACAAACTTGGGCTGTAACTAAGGTAGTGGGCTATTTGGCTTTTCAACTAAGGTCCACAGATGGCCTTCCAGGGATGACCTGATCTATAGGCAGGGCACTCTAAGAAGCAAGGTTTTATTCCTTCTACATAGGACTTTAGGTGGGGAGGTATACTGAGGAATCACTTACAGTTTTGTATTGCCAACAACTATTTCCAAACACTCAGTATTGTAATCATTGACTCAGGAAAACACTCAAATGGCAGCCTTCTTCCCCTTGCATTCTGCAATAGTCTGAGCTCTTTGGACACCAGGGGTGTCTACATGACTTGTTTTGCTTTCTTCCAAACAAGGCCACAGCTCGCTTCAGGAATCTTTCTGCACAGCCATGTAGAGCTAGATAGGACTTAGAAACAACCAAGTCCAAACCTAAACAGCTTATTTTGTTAGCAATGGGTATAAAGGATGTGTCTTTGTTTTATTTTGTTTCTCATGACAGGGTTTCTCTGTGTTGCTTTGGTTATTCTGGAACTAGATCTGTAGACTAGAGATCAACCAGCCTCTGCCTCCTGAGTTTAAAGGCGTGAGACATCCCCACCTGGCTGAGGATGTGTCTTGTATCCATCTTTTGGATGATGGGCCTAGTATTCTGCCCCTGTTCTCTATGCCACATTCTGCTACTGAGGCAATGACACCTTGCAAGATTGAATGCTTCTGTTGGGATAGATCATTGTTTTTTCATTGATCTCATGACTTCCATGCCCTCTTTCCCTCACAGCTGCAAGAATTATACAAATCAGCTGAGAATTTTAATAACAAGAGCAAGAAATCAAATTTCCAAAAAATCTGTGGCATCTCGTTTGAGGAAGCTCGGCAACTCCTTAGGAAAGACCTGAATGCCATATCTTTTGGCAGCCGTTATGCTGTGAGAAAAGATGAGCCCCTCCCTGCCATCCAGAGCCAAGTTAACGAGGAGGAGGAGGAGCCCATGTCCATGGCAGATCTACTTCACTACAGCCTGTTGACAGGCTTCCTGGTCCCACTGGAACAGTTATCCAGGTCCCAGCAGAGACTGGCCCAGGCCGGCATCCCTCCTCCCAGGCACTCCTTCCCTTACGCTTTCAGGACAGATGAGCCCATAGCTACTCCAACACCCTCCTTTAGGAAGAGGATTCAAAGTGCCACGTTTCACAAACTTCTCCTGTCTTCTGTTGCCCCGGATAGGCTGGTCTTTGAAGATAAATCAATGCGATTCTTCTCCACAGAGCCAGGTAATCTAAAGAGGCTCACCTGGGGGGGCAGTGGGAGTGCAAACCTTGCTGGGAATCTAAGTCGATTTCCAGAGAAGAATGTGCCAAGCATTGACCTGTGGAAATCTTGCTTGTTCTAGGGTTCATAATGTATCACGAATTGTTAGAAGGTCTTATTAATAAAATCAAATCTGAGGCCAGGTATTGGGGTGAATGCTGGAAGATCAGAGAGACAAAACAAGCCACAGCTTCCTCACCTTGCCAGTTCCTCAGCTGATCCTGTTTCCTCAGACTGGAAGCCTCTGAGTCCTCATCCAAATGGATCTCAGCTGAACTGCTGCTCAAAAGCCTAAAAGCTTAATCAGCTTAGTTCCTGGCTTTCACACCTTATATACCTTTCTGCTTTCTGCCATCATTCCCTGGGATTAAAGGCATATGTCACCATGCCTGGCTGTTTCCAATGTGGCCTTGAACTCACAGAGATCCAGAGAGATTTCTGCCTCTGGAATGCTAGGATTTAAGGTGTGAGTGCCACCATTTTCTAGCCTCTGTATCTAGTGGCTGTTCTGTTCTTTGACCCCAGATAAGTTTATTAGGGTGCACAATATTTTGGGGAACACAATACCACCACATCATAGCTAATGCTTTTGCTACCAATGGTGGCGATGAAATAAGTGAAGGGTTCTAAAATTTCCATCCTGGAGCAGGGCAGTGGTGGCTCATGCCTTTAATCCCAGCACTTGAGAGGCAGAAGCAGGCAGATCTCAGATCTCAGTGAGTTTGAAGCTAGCCTGGTCTACAGAGTGAGTTCCAGGACAGCCAGAGCTGTAATACAGAGAAACCCTGTCTCAAAAAAAAAAAAAAAAAGTTCCATCCTGTGAGTGGTACACACCTACTCTAGGGGCTGAGGTAGAAGTATGGTTAGTTCAAAGCTAACATGGGCAATTTAGCCTGTGCAATTTTAGCTAGAATTAAGTTCTTAATTAAATTAAATTAACTCCCAGATTAATTAGAATTCATTCTAAGTTAACCAGGGTGAAAGTAAATGGAGGGGAGGAGAAGACAGAGACGGGAGCAGTTGCTCATGACAGAACACTTGTCTAGCATGTTCAAGGTTTTGAGTTCAACGCTGAGAACAACAAAGAATAAAGTAAGAGAATCTAGGGCCATGGCTCCCATCTATCTCTGAGAGGTGACTGTGTGATGAAGCTTGTCAGCGCTGGGAACGGCCCACCACTACTTGTTTTCTGCACCCCGGGCTAGTTAGAGTATTATCTTTTATAATTTCTTTAGCTGTACTGCCTTTCACAGTTGGTGGTGTGTGTGTGTGTCTGTCTGTCTGTCTGTCTGTCTGTGTCTGTGTCTGTGTCTGTGTCTGTGTCTGTCTGTTTTCCTGTATTCCCTAAACCTTTCCTGATTGTTTTATCTCTTTCAAAGAGGATCACTGGCAGGAATACCTTCATTTCTGTTTTTGACTAGTTTCTCTTAGGACACTAGAGACCACGTGAGGAACTCGAACAGTGTGAACCCCAGGTGGTGCTCAGTTCCAGGGCTCTAAGTTGCAGCTGGCAGAATGGAGAAGGCAACTCAGCTCGCTTATTCTGTCTGTGGAGTGTGCTAATGTTTGATTCTTTCTAGGAAAGCAGTTCATGGACCTGGTGGACCTGGAGTGGAGGTACTTCAAAGGGCTTGCTAGGTGGGGACGTGTGCCCACTCGGTTTTCATTCATGGACATACAATTCAACACTGAGAAGAGATTTGTAGAGAGCCAAGGCATGCCTGGGCTTATTTTTCCTCCTCTAGTTTGTAAGTCTTTGGTGATTTATCCTCAAATTCACTATCATAAAGAGGGACATTATTCTCTTAAATGGAATGTATAGAAAACTGAAATATTTGGATATGGATTATTGCATTTGAGAACATTACATTTATAGAGGAGACAGAAAAGCACCCAATCCATTTTTCTATACAATATCTGTGCAGAGCCTAAATTCAAATGTTCACATGGAGAAAATGTCCACCTGATCTGCTAAGGTTAGCCCTGGTTCACATTTATGACACTTATCTGAACCAGGAATGAATATATGAAAATAACTCTCCACCAAGAATGGACCTTTACAGTTTTCTTGCCTGCACAAGTCTCCAAGTTGAAGCCCAGTATCTCATTCCTCCCAAAGTGAAGTGCATAGTAATTCCATCCCATAAAAAGAGTTGGACAACACAACAAATGGAAGAGTTAAAAATGGATGTCGAGACCAATGTGAGAACTCCAAAATAAAGTCTATTACTCAGAGAAAGAAGGAAGTAACATCCATAAAACAAGAACAGGATGATCCAAAAAAGGAACAAAGTGAAAATCTTGGAAGTGAAAATAAATCACTAAAATAATAACAATAATAACCGGCACTCTATCCCCCAAAACATGGATACATCTGAAGAGACAGTCTGGTGGTCTGGAAAGCTGTACTGACAAGCTTTAGCTACAGATTAAAAAGGAACCTGTGAAAGATCCTACATAGCAAATAGATAAGGCAGAAGACAAGAATAGAAAAGAGGTGATTTTTAACTCAACATCAAGCATTTCATTATAAGATATAAAGAAAAGATGTAAAAGGGTGGCTTAGTGATAGAGCACTTGTCTAGTAAGAAAGAGGCACAGGGGTCCATCCCCAGGAGCAAAAAAGAGAAAATAATAAAATGACACAATTTTTCAAAAATAAAGAAACACATGAGACTGTAGCCAGAGGCTTTTCTGTGTCGTGCAGTCGCTCAGCCTGAAATAAACACACAGAGGCTTATATTAATTACAAACTATTTGGTCTATGGCTCAGGCTTCTTGCTAGCTAGCTCTTTCGTCTTAAATTAGCCCATTTCTATGCATCTATGTTTTGCCTTGTGGCTGTGGCATTACTGTTGGCATGTTGCTCCTTGGGCACTGGGCTGGCATCTGCCCTGTTCTGCTGTTCTGCCTTTCTCCTTTCTCTGCTTAGACTTCCCGCCTGGCTATAACCTGTCTTGCCATAGGCCAGAGCAGCTTCTTTATTAACTAATGGTAGCAAAACATATTCACAGCTTACAGAAGACATCCCATGGCATGAGACTTTACATGGGAAACTTTTGCTATGTCACTAGCAAGAAATTAGAAATAAATACCATCCCTGGCAACAATGTAGCCAAACTATAGAACATTGAACATCCAAAGAAGGATGAACTTCACTCAAATAAATAGACAGTGAATCTAATTAGCATTAAACATTGGAAGGCAAAGGTTTCAAACTCCAAAGACTGAGGAAAGCCAACCACTATCAGCCAAACTCTCTTCAAAGAACTGGAAATTCAATAAATGTATTTAAATATATGAGTGCCTTAGAGTGTTTACTGTCTTCAATCCATTCAGAACAAAACAAAACTCCAGTAAAACAAGAGCAATAAGAACCCAGAAGAAATGCAGGAAATACAAAGGAATGGGTAAAGTATTTCATATGTATACATGATTTTGTACATATTATAATCATATGTATATAGTAGTATATATCCTAGAATTTAATTTTAGGATGTACTTAGGCTGAGAATCTCAGAACTCAGGAGTCAGAGGCAGCCAAATTTTTGGAGTTTGAGGCCAGCCTGGTCTACATGGTATGTTCCAGGACAGCCAGAGCTGCACAGCGAAACCCTGTGTCAGCAATGATATGGCAGCACGAAGAGTTGTGTGGAATTGCCACTCCCAGCCCCACCCTCACCTGCCTTGCTTCCTACTCTTCTGTTATTTTTTCTGATGTGGTTTGTGTAGCCCTGGCTGGACTGGCATTTGCTGTGTGGCCCAGACAGGCTTCCAATAGTTCTCTTGCTTCAGATTTTCCGCTGTGAGAAATAGAGGCATTGCCACTGTCTGAGCTGAATTTATTTTTAACTTTCCACTTCTGTGCTATTTTTGCCTTGTTTCATCAGTTTTTATTTTACCTTCGTGCCTTTGATTTTCTTTTTTACTTTTTGAGGCAGAGTCTAACCGTAGCTCAAGCTTGACTTGAACTCCTTCTGCCTTATGTTTTATACACATTAATCTTAGTATTGAAAGTTTTACTGTCTGTAAATTCTGGGTTGTTACAATGTTCATTTTTAAAAAACAAAAAAATCTGAATGCTCTAATACACTCAGTATGCAAAGTTTTCTTAAGCTAAAAATTAACAGTTGTAATTTTTTTTTTTGAATGTTGTGGTTTCAAAGGTTTAAAAAGTCTTAAGGTCATGCTAAGGTTATGAGATGAATTGGCAAACTTTCCAAGACCACAAGCTTTTGAACAATAAAAATATTATGTAAGATCCAGCTAGAAGCTCATCTGAAAACCTATCCCACTCGAGATATTTTCTTGTTGATTTAATTTGTAGGGAGAATTCCTGCAGAGCTCTGCAGCTGTTTGATTCTGGAGTGTTAGCACCTGGTTTTGATCTGCCTTTTGTGACTGCTACTTTTTGTGTCCAGTACCTTCTGTTTGAAGTGTGTAAATAATTTTTTGTTTGTTTGTTTTGTTTTTATTTTTAGAGTTAAGGTTTCTCTGTGTAACAGTCCTAGCTGTCCTGGGACTCATTTAGTAGACCAAGTTGGTCTCGAACTCACAGAGATCCCCCTGCCTCTGCCTCCCAAGTGCTGGGATTAAAGGCGTGAGCCACCACTGCTGGCATGAAATATGTAAATCTTTTCTGAGACTTTCCTAAGGGTTCAAAGCCTATTCACAAGAGGAGGGCTTAGCAAACTGAGATGTCCCTGAAGTTGGGAATTCGAATTGGCATTGTCTCTCTGGGGAGCTTAGATAAGAGGTTTTGGTATTCATAAATTGACTTGATAAAGGTGCGAATTATGTAACAATAAAAAAGCCCTTTGCGAAGCAGCAGTGAGTCAGTTCACCAGAGATTGATGGACACCCCACCCCCCCCCCCTGCAGTTGGAAAAGCTAAAATCATCCTAGAGTGCCTCTATCTTCTTTACATGGGCCTGCATGAACCCCACACCCAATACAGCATTAATTCTTTTGTGTGTGTGCATGTGTGCACTCCTGTGCATGAGGAAGCACGAGTCAAACTAAATATCTTCCCCACCACAGTGTCTGAGGCAAGGTCTCTCTCTAAGCCTGGAGCTGAAGCGTGAACGTACTTGGTCTTACCAATAAAAAACCAGGAGTCAAATATCGGGGTGATAAACTGACAGATCAGAGAAGCAAAGGGGCAGCCACCAGTGACTTCTTACTTCTACAGATATTCTGACTGAATGGAGGCCGAGATCCTATCTCCACCTGCCTTATATTTCTGTCTCCACCTCCTGATTGTTCTGGGATTAAAGGCATGAGCCTCCCAAGCACTGGGATTAAAGGTGTGAGCTTCCACTACCTGGTTGCCATAGTCAATGAGTGACTAGCTTCGCCCTCTGATCTCCAGGCAAGCTTTGTCAGAACACAAAATATCATGCCGCATGGAGTTCAATGATCCAGTTAGAATGACTGACCAGCAAATCCCTGGGATCTTCTTGTCTCTACCTCCCCAGAGCTGGAATTACAAAATTGTGCAACTTCATGCAGCTGTTCCTCCCTCCCTCCCTTGCCTCCCTCTTTCCCCATTCCTTCCTTTCCTTCTTCCTCCCTTCCTTCTGTTCTTTAACATAGGTGCTAAGGATTGCTGGAGGACTCATGCTTGCATGGGAATCGCTTACTGACTGGGTCATGTCTCCAGCCTCTTTTCTTGCTGTTTTTATTAAGAAAATGTTTAAAGATTCGTAAAAAAAACAACAAAATTGTATAATATAAAACCAACATCAGTTGAGTGTGTCACACACCTTTAGTGCCAGCACTTGGGATGTAGAGGCAGGAGGATCTCTGAGTTTGAGGCAGCCTGGTCTACAGAGTGAGTTCCAGGACAGCCAGGGAGGCACAGAGAAACCCTGTCTTGGAAAATCAAAACTAAAATGAAACTGAACCAACCAAAGAAATACACAGCGTCAGATTTTATATCATTAAGCCTTTAGCCCACTGTTTCATCTATGTTTTGTTGTGTCTGCTGATACATTTTGATGCAGTCTTGTCCCTCCTGTCTAGGAATATCATACACATGCAGTATTGTGCATTTCAGAAAAAACGTGGGCACATTCTTTCTTGAACAAAATAAAATTACTTATGGTGATATTTTATTTGTACTGAAATGTGATTTTATTTGTATGTTAATAAATAAAGTTGCCTGGGGGTCAGAGCTAATAGCAAGCCATAGCAGAAGCCGGATGGTGGTGGCACATGCCTTTACTCCCAATCACTTGACAGGCAGATCTCTGTGCATTCAAGGACACAGCCAACATGGAGACACATGCCTTTAATCTCAATACCAACCATAGAAGACCTGGAGGTCTGTACAGACAGGCAGTGATGAGGAGGTCATGTGGTTGGGTTTACAACCAATGAGAAGGCAGAACAGAAGGTCTATAAAAAAGACAGACACACAGGAAGTAGGTCTCTTGCTGAGGGAAGGACAGGAGCAGCAGTGAAGGGTAAGGTTTTTAGCTCTCAGCTATTGCTCTGACCTCTTGGGCTTTCATCTCTGCATTGGCTCTGTGTTTCTTATTTAACAAGATGGTTACATCTACAATTACTCACCAAAAAAAAAAAAAGTGACACTGATTCTTTGGCTCCATCTTTGTATCTGTGTTGGCTTTTGTTGCTGTGACAGAAACCTAAGTGCAAACATTCAGAGGGAGGAAGGGTTCTGGCTCATGGTTTCAGTCTTCATTCTGCGGTAGGCAGGTGGCTTTATTGAATGGGCTATGGTACTGCAGAATACTATGGGAGGAGAGGATGGTAGAGAGAAGTGGCCCATCTTGTGCAGACAGAAGACAGAAGAAGGGTGGGACCCGCTGCTGAGTAAAAATCCTCTGGTATTGAGTACAATACAGTAAGTCAGATCAGGCCAAATTAATAAGTCCAGGTTTAATCTGAGCAAAGCATTCCTGGGTGGTCCCAGGGGAAGAGGAGAAACCATGTGGCAAGTCTATAGGCCCGGGTCTTAAATACCCTGTAGGCATGGTTTTTGAGTAGCTCCAGGGAAGGAGCCAACCCTTGATGGGCTTTCTGAGGGGCAGGGTCTGGAATGGGAAGGGTGAGACTTGAGTGGGGTTTCCCAGCATCAGTTAAAGGTTCTGACCTTTAAAAGCACACCCCAAGGACCAACTTCCTTAAACTTCCATCACCTCCCAATAATAGCATCAAATGAAAAGCCCATCAACATATTAACTCACTGACAAAGTCAGACTCTTCATGATCCCATCACTTCCCCAGAGCTCCACCTCTGTCTGCACACTGCTGCACAGAAACTGAGCCTTTGACACACGCCTCTGTTCAGACTCCTTTCCAAGCACGTTTGTAGATCTAAGCAGAGCCGATGCTGTTTGGTGTCTCCCTTCACAGGGCAGCTGGAGCCACTCAGTGTCTTTGTCGTCTTGTTGTTTCTCAACAGTCACACCCACTCTCCTTTGATCCTCCGTGATTTCTCTGAGTCTCTCACAACAGAACAGAGGATATTTGCTCTTCTTTGTCTGCCTGCTTCCTTTCTCTTTTAATGATTATCCAATCTCCTTGTAAGGAGAGGTCCCATTGTGTGGAGTCTCCATGAGGATTAGTGGCCACTCTTCCCTGCAGAATCTAGAGAAGTTCCGTGTGCTAGGCCGCAGGATGGACTCACAAATCAGACTCCTCCCACAGGAACCTTCATTTAGAGTCAAGTACTGGGGGCTGTTGGAGGGTCCTATTCTTCAAAGAAACAGCAGAGTGTAGCAACAAATAACCCTGGTTAGAACTGCACATTTCTTTTCTGCTGGGTATTGTGGCTGTATTTTTGTTGAGCTACTCTTGGCCTGGCTCCAGAGATTAGCAGCTAGCCCTAATCTTTTGTTTAATTGACATCTTAATATATAAATCTTTTGTCTTATCACTCTATGTGAATCTTGTCTGAAAGTCTCCCAAGGATCAAAGGCCTATGTAAAACTTGGTTGAGGAAATCTGGAAACCCGTGGTACCTGAGAAATCAAGGAACTTGCACTTGGCATTTCATCTGTGGGAGCTCATCTCAGGTTGCTTTGAAGGTACAGAAATTAACTGACTAAATTGTAAATAGAAAATAAAAATGCCTGAGGTGAAGGGAAAAGGTTTCAGTCCTTCCAGGCTGGACCCCCTGCAGCCATGAAAGGCTAAGTTCATTCTTAAGATGCCTCTGAGTCTTCTTTCCATGGATCTGCATGAACCTACACCCCCCCCCCCCCTCCCCCCCCTTGAACCCACACACCAGTGCCCTGACAAACAGCAACAGGGTATTAAGTTTGGTCTTAGCATATTCTCAGCTCTGGCTTTAAGGCCAACAATGAAGAGGTGGGCTTTGCTTAGAGTAAATAGGAATCAGATCCACAGGTATATCTATGGAGACAAAAGACAGAGATTGTGGTTGCTAGCTAAGATGAGCACATGGCCATACCTGTCAGTCCCAGCACAACACTGTGTTCCAGGAGTAGAGTAATGGACTATTGGAATTTATGGGTCTGTGGTAGGCAGAAAATGATCTTTCAAAAGCTGTTCATGTCCTGGTGCCTGTGACTGCCTCCTCACATGACTGAAGGGACTTTGCAAGTATTAGGTTGAGGGTTCCCGGTTGTGGGGAGTAATTCTGGAGTATTCAGGTGACATCAACAGAAGTACAGAAGTTTTAATAGTGACCACACCCTCCCAATGAGGAAGGGGCAAAACTATGGAAGCAGGGTGAGAAGATACCGTACTGTGGACCCACCAAGGAATGTGCGAAGCCTTCACAAACTGGGAAGCCTTGGACATAGACCCTCTGTTGTTTTAAAAAATGCTAAGCAGCACTGATTACTGTGCAGAAAGGTCACGAGGCACAAGCCACAACGAAAACCAGTAGGAGAGCTTTATTAGGAGGGACAAAAGAACCAGGCCTGGGGAAGAAGCACGCGCGCGCGCGCGCGCACACACACACACACACACACACACACACACACACGCACGCACGCAGAGAGAGAGAGAGAGAGAGAGAGAGAGAGAGAGAGAAGGGGGCAGGAGAGAATAGAGAAGAGATAGGAGTCTGTGTCCGACTTTTTAAGGGTTCCCATGCACATGCACAGGTGGGCTTATGGAGCTACACCACAAATGCGCTGATTGAGTGACTGCAATGCACGCATTTGCACAATCACGCAGCATATTGATGATGTAAGACCCCTTGGTTAGCTACTGAACTGCGCATGTGCAGTCATGCAGCTGGAGAAGCGGCAGAATCCTAACACCCTCCCCAAAGCCTAGAGAGAGAGGCTGCCCTGCAGACAACTGGATTTCCAACCTACAGAACTGTAAATAAATGTGTGTTGTTTGGGGCTGGCTCTTGTGGTGCACACCTTTAAAATCCCATGACTTTAGTCAAGGCCAGACAGGTCTACATAGAGAGTTCCAGGTTAGCCAGAACTACATAGTGAGACTCTGTCTCAACAAAAAACAAAAAAAAACCAAAAAACAAAAAACCCAAAAAAACGTTGTGTTGTTTTAAGATGTTAAATTAGTGGTAATGTGTTAAACCAGCCAAGAGAAAGGTAACACAACATCCACCCCTTAACTAGGAGAAGACTTTGATTGGCAGACTTACCAAGGCTAGAATCTTGGAAAGCAGGCAGGATTCTGTGGCAATCAGACAAAATGTCAACGGGTCTGGAAATCAGCTGCACATGGATGCTGGGACCCAACAATTGATTAGAGAAGATGAAGGAGAAAGGGGGCTGGAAAAGAGAGCTCAGTGCAGTGCTCACACACACTAGAGGCATACGGACACACAATAGAAGTATACCTGCAGTTTAAAACTTCCAGGATTTGTGAGAAAGAAAACAGGGAAGCTAGAAAAGGAGTGGTTCTCAGTGAAGATGGAGCTAGCTCAGCCAATGCCTCAGCACCCAATCACACACACCTGCTGCAGAGCAAGTTCAGGAATCACTGACTTAGCCTCATCAGAGAAGCATCTGGAACCATCTTCGTGGAGGATGATGTTTAACAGAGACTCATAACTGGTCCAAGTGCAGAGAATAACCATCTGGGGAGTGCTCAGCCATAAATGGGGTGTCTGTATCACATACCCTCCCCTAAGACTCATACGGCTGGGCAGTGATTCTAAGGGTCAAAGGTTGGTGAGTGCTGAGGGTAAACAGTGTCTTCTGGACATGACAGGGTCTCTGCACCCATGACCTCACAGCAGCTATGGTTGCCTGCCCAAGATCAAGCCAGCCAACATTCCAACATGGATGGAGGAGGGGCACATGAGTGTGTGTGTGTGTGTGTGTGTGTGTGTGTGTGTGTGTGTGTGTGTGTGTGTGTGTGTGTGTGTGTGTGTGTGTATGTGTGTATGTTTGTGTATGTGTGTGTGTGTGTGTGTGTGTGTGTGTGTGTGTGTCCGCTAAAGAGTTTGACGGCTGGTGGGGAAGGAAAAGTCAGTTTTCTTTTGAGGTCCAACTTGGAAAGACAGTTCAGTAAGCTCCACTGCAGGTGCATGGGTGACCCCCAAACAGCTGATTGTTGAAAGTCAACCCAGCATGGATGATGGCATTCCCACAGCTGCGTCAGACGGAGGCCCCTTCTTGGTTGACTTTGCCTGGTCTGTGTGCTCTAAAACCTGAGGTGACACTCAGCTTAGGCAGAATTTCATGAAACCAAAAGAGGAATATGGGAAGGCATGGCTGGTATCTCAGGTGAACGCAAAAAGTCCTCTGTAACATGAATCTTAAAAGGTCTTATTAATAAAGACACTTAGGAGCCAGATATTGGGGTGAATGCTGAGAGATGAGAGAAGCAGAACAAGCCACAGCCACCTCACCTTGCCAACTTCTTAGCAGATGCTCTTTCCTCAAACTGGAAGCCTCCGAGTCCTCATCCGAATGGATCTCAGCTGAATTTCTGCTAAAAGCCTAAAAGTTAAAAAGCCTCTAGTTCCTGGTCCTCATGCCTTATATATTCTTTTCTGCTTCCTGCCATTACTTCCTGGGATTACAGGTATGTATCTTTCCCGAGCAAGACATGAGATCTCAAATGTTTGGATTAAAGGTGTGTGTCATCACGTCTGGCTGTTTCCAGTGTGGCTTTGAACTCACCGGATGGATCTCTGCCTCTGGAATGCTAGGATTAAAGGTGTGAGCTATCACTGCCTAACCTCTATGTTTAATATAGTGACTGTTCTGTTCTCTGACCCCCAGATAAGTTTATTGGGGTGCACAATATATCAACCATAGTCCTCCCTACCCCCTCTATGAGGTAATGTCAACAGACCTCAGCTTGAGGGGCCTGACATGCACTCACAGCTGCTCTGGTGAAGATGTAGTAGCTGCTTTGCTCTAGGACAGCATTCTGCATCTACCCCTTCCTCCAGCTCCCACAACCTCTCTGCCTGTTCTTCCACAGCGGCCCCTGAGCTTGGATGGGCTGACATAGACAACTGGTGATTTCCTTGTGATCATTGCACTGTGCTCTGACAACAGTCACACCAGCAGCTTGACAGATGTAAACCTCGACAGTGACGGTCACTGAAGGGGGGTGCTGGTGACATCGACACGCTGCCCTCTTAGAGCAGGTGTAGTAACAAGACATCCTATCTATTTACCCACAGCAGCAGCTTCTCCACTGGGACAAAGACCTGACCAGCCACAGGTTTTTCCATGAGAATCAATGATTCTCACTCCATGATGAGAGTCTGGGGCTCCGATTATTGAAAACCATGCAGTTTATTTTACAGATTTGCAAAATTGGGAGTCAGCTTTGAAGGGCAGGCACACCGATTGTGGAGAGCAGCTTACAACCTGTAACATGTAAGGAATCTTCCTATATGAATAGTAATGAAGGTGCAATCTTACGAGTCATCCTGGTTTGTATTCTGGGTCTTCCGCAACAAAACCCACACATGGAATCATCTCTAGGTTTCATCCCATTTAAAGCATGTTAGGGCCATGACCTTGCAGGCCAGCCTGGCTGTTACTGCTTTTCTACTCTATAAACCTGTAGTGTGTGTGTGTGTGTGTGTGTGTGTGTGTGTGTGTGTGTGTTAGCTTATAGAGTTGGGGAAGGCTGCTAGACTAACAGGTATTAGCAGTGATTTATTTTCTGTTCGTTTGTAACTGGGCCTAAACTGCCTCAAGGCGTCTTTGAACATGAACCATCAGATTCCTCTGCTGTGGGATGTTCCGTATGCTGTGAATGTATGTTGCTCTGATAGGTTGATAAATAAAAAGCTTATTGGCCAATAGCCAGGCAGGAAGTATAGGTGGGATAAGCAGAGAGGAGAATTCTGGGAAGAGGAAGGCTGAGTCAGCGGATGGCAGCCTGCTGTCCAGGGAGCAGCATGTATCGGCACACAGGTAAAGTCACGGAGCAGGTGGCAACATATAGATTAACAGAAATGGGCTGAGTTTAAGTGTAACAGCTAGTCAGTGGAAGGCCTGAGCTAATGGCTGAGCAGTTGTTTTTTGTTTTTGTTTTTTGTTTGTTTGTTTTTCAAGACAGGGTTTCTCTGTGTAGCTTTGTGCCTTTCCTGTATCTCGCTATGTAGACCAGGCTGGCCTCGAACTCACAAAGATCTGCCTGCCTCTGCCTCCCGAGTGCTGGGATTAAAGGTGTGCTCCACCACCGCCTGGCCAGGGCTGAGCAGTTTTAATTAATATAAGCTTCTGAGTGATTATTTTATAAGCGGCTGCGGGGGTCTGTGGAACTGGGCGGGACTGGAGAAAGCTTCAGCTACATTCCTCCTTATGACCTTACAGCCAATGGACAAGTTGCTGGATGCATCCAGAACAGTCTGTGCCGCCAGCACATCTTGCTGGCACACTGAGAGCATGCCATGAAGAGCTCCCAGCCTAGCCTGGGGTGACCATTGTCCTGTGGCAGCCTGCACAGTGCCTTCCAGCACTGCAAAAGCTAGCCCGTTGAGGACACCCCTCCCACCCCCACTCACTCCGTTTGAGTTTTCCGTGTCTTGCAACCACGCTGCACAGTCTTCAATACAGGGTCTTAGAGTTTAGTTCTGCATGCACTAAACAGCAGTGATAACCGTCCCTATTGTTTTGGTGGCCAAGAACCCCTCAGATCATAGAACACCCCGGCAAGCTTGGAAGGCTGTGCATCCTGGCAAGGTGACTCTGAATTAATAAGCGATGGTTTCAAAGAGAAGGTTCTTCCATCCACATAGGTCTTTGTGTTTTCTAATTATATACCCCTGGTAGGAGTGTCCTTAACCACTTCCTTATGCTCTGAGAGAGTCCTGTCTAGAAAATGTTCTCAGTCACTGTTCCATTGCTGTGAAGAGACACTGTGACCAAGGCAGCTTATAAAAGAAAGCATTTAACTGGGGGCTTGCTTACTGTTTCGGGGGGGGGGTGAGTCCATGACCATCATGGTGAGGGCAAAGGTGTTGGAGCAGTAGCTGAGATCTCACATCTTACCCACAAAAGGGAGGCAGAGAGCTGGGGAACTGGACCTGGTGTGGGCTTTTGAAACCTCAAAGCCCACCCACAGTGATATACCTACCCCCAACAAGGTCACACCTCCGAATCCTAAACAGTTCATCAGCTGGGTAGCAAACATTGAAACAAATCTGCTTATGGGGGCCATTCTCATTCAAACAACCACACAGGGCGTCTCTTGGGGGAAAAAAGAAAACAAAACAGCATTGGGGGTATGGGTGAGGTCATCAGGCACTGCTCCATTGTTTACTGTTGTTGGGTTTTAAGGAAATGCTCAGAGTGAAGGGGTTGCCTTACCCAGACAGGGAAAGTGGGAAGCCTTGAAAGAGATTCTTCAATTGTTCTCAACCCTAGCCATGTACTAAGAAACGGAGGCTTAAAGTGTGCAAAGGAATCCCAGCACTCGGGAGGCAGAGGCAGGTGGATCTCTGAAGTCCAGGCCAGCCTGGTTTACAGAGTGAGTTCCAGGACAGCCGGGGCTGTTACACAGAGAAATCATGTCTTAAAAAACAACAAACAAACAAACAAACAAAAAAACCCCACACAACCAAAAAACTCCAAACCAAACCAAGACAAAACAAACAACAACAAAAGTGCGAACAATACCAGTGCTCACTCAGACTCAGAATTCAGGACCCTGCACCCAAATAACCAATGACTGGTGAATGCTGCCAGTTAAGAATTCGGAGGCAGAGGCTGGAGGGGCTCCATGAGTTCGAGGCCAGCCTGGTCCGCACCAGCGAGCTCCAGGCCGGCCTGGACCGCATAGTGAGACCTATCCTGCTTCGCGGCTACCTCGGAGATCACCCGTTGGCAGTGTGGCGGGCGAGGAGGCGATGACTCCAGCCTGGAGGCCTGAGCGCACGGTTGCCTGCACTGGGCGGGGAGCAGACGGAGGAGGGCGGCGCCGCGGGGCTGGGGCCTGGGCTGCAGCTCCGCCGGAAGTGCCCGCCCGCCCGCCCGCCCGCCCGGACATCCTCGGCGGAGAACGGGCCGGCGCCGCGGCCGGACCTGGCGCTCCGCAGCCTCGCAGGTGAGCGCCTCGCCTCTCCCGTAGGATGCAACGCGTGCGTCGCCGCTGCTCTCGCCTCCTCCTCCTCCTCCTCCTCCTCCTCCTCCTCCTCCACCGCTTCGCTGCCTTCTCTGTCTCTCTCTCCTTCTCTTCTCTCCCTGCCCTCCTACGGTCTTTCCTCTCCTCTCCTAATCGCCCCCTCCTCCCTCCCCGGCAAACCCTGCAAGTGGTTCCCGAGTCCCGAGCCCCCGGGTCGCCAGCCACAAGCAGCTGTAGCCAGCTTTCTGGGATGCTCCTTGTCAGGGTGGAACTACCGAGCAACTTTTGCTCTGTTCTAGAAACACTCGCTGGGGTTTTGATACTCTTTTCTGCACTGTATTTAAAAATGTTAACAATACTTTAAAAATGTATACAAGATTGGGAAACACTCCCAGTTTTGATGAGTTCTTTCTAGCAATTTAAGAGTGGTGAGGTTGGGGACGTTACTATGGGATAACCATTTCCAGGTATTGCATCTCCAAGTGTGCTTTTTTTTTTTTTTTTTTTTTAAATTTTAACTTTCAAGGTTTGAGGCTTTCTTTGTCTAGTTAGGGGTCTCAGGTATATATATCCCTGATATGTAAACATACAGAGGAACGTTCTTTAGAAGTGGAGTAAAGTGCACACCAGTTTACCAGTTTGATGAACTGCTCAGCAGTGTTGGAATGACTGACCATGAGTGAATGAATGGCCATCAGCTTGGGTCAGATTTGGCGGTTGTATTTCTGAAAGTGAGGGCTGGAGGCCAGGGAATTCACAGCAGTTCTGTTGGGTGTTAGGACTTTGCAGCTCCTGCTGTTCATCTTAGAGACCAGTTAAACCCAGTCCTTGCTATTGGCAAGAATCATTTTCCCTTGTAATTAGAAAACAGTAGTCAGTAGACTTCTGAGACTCTTGTCAGTGTAGACACTCCTGAAAGTATTAGTGGACAGTAAGTTATAAGAAATGTAAAGAAAATATGTGTTGGTTTTTAGACCTAATTCTCCATCTTAGGGAATGATTATTACATTTTGTACATTTAAATGAATGAGTTTTGTACAGAAATGTTGCTTCCAGGGGAGTGTGTGTGTGTGGTGTGTGTGTGTATGTGTGTGTGTGTGTGTGTGGTGATGAGACACATGACCTGGCCATTAGGCCTTGAAATCAATCCCCTTTGTAATTACTGTTGACAGGTCTGGTTATTGGTGGGGGATGGGAAGGGTTTACATTTGTTTGTTTTTAGGGGTAGGACACAAAGAGCAGGGAGCTCTATGTGTTTCCATGGCCACCTCCAGCCTGAAGGCCTGCCAATGTCCTGTGAAAGTGCAGAAGCAGTTAGGACAGGGCCTGGGAACAAGGCCTCTGTGGGGCAGTTGAAGGCTGGAGAAAGGGGCTTGCAGGAAGCCTGGGCCTAGGGAGCGGCCCTGCCTCTGGAGAATCCTGGGGCGCTGAAGGGAAATGAGGAAGGTTGTGAGCAATGTGCTTTTCCCTCGAATTTCTTCACATGGTTGTCTTTTTTTTTTTTTTAAGAAAAAAAAAAAAAAAAGATTCCTTTAAGACCTAACGTGAAAAATAACATCCCATAATTTCTTTTTTTTTCTCTCTCCCCCCCCCCCCCCCCCAGGACCTTGTGCTTGCTAGGAGAGCGCTCTACCACTGAGCTAAATCCCCAACCCATAATTTCTTTTTTAAAGTGTTTCTTTCTTTGGGAAAAGAAAAAAATAAAGGTAGGAGGTATGGCCTTTAAATGTCTTTACTTTCCTGCTGGAGAAATGGCTAGGGGGTGTGGAAGGTGTGAGTACAGTAGTTCATTCCCCACCATGAGAAAGCCAGGTGTAATGACATGCCCTGTAACCCTAAGTGGGTGGACAGGACAGAGGCCCCTGGAGTCTCTGATCAGCTAGTCCAGTGTTATCAATGAAAGGCATGCCCTGGCTCAAATAGTGAGGTGGTGATCCACAGAGGGAGATGCTGGGCATAGAGGATCACCTCCCTGTAACATGAATCTTAAAGGGTATTATTAAAAACAAACAAACAAACAAAAAATCCCCACCCCCCAAAAAAACAAACAACAACAACAAAAAAACCCAACCCAGTGCCAGTTATTGGTGCTTCTGAAAGACCAGAGAAGCAGAACAAGCCACAGCTACCTCACCTCACCAATTTCTCAGCTGATCCTGTTTCCTCAGATTGGAAGCCTTTCAGTCCTCATCCCAATGGGTCTCAGCTGAACTGCTGCTCAAAAGTCTAAAAGCTTAACCGGCTCTAGTTCCTGGTTTTCACGCCTTAAATACCTTTCTGCTTCCTGCCTTCACTTCCTGGGATTAAAGGCGTGAATTCACCATGCCTGGCCGTTTCCAGTGTGACTTTGAACTCACAGAGATCCATGCCTCCAGAAGGCTAAGGTTAAAGGTGTGAGTGCCACCATTTTCTGGCCTCTATGTCTGTCTAGTGGTTGTTCTGTTCTCTGACCCCAGATAAGTTTATTAGGATGCATGATATATTGGGGAACACAGTACCACCACACAGTTTCCTGTCGGGTCTGCTTATATCCTGAGGGTTTTAGTTTGTGTGTGGCTCATGTTCAGAGCTTGTGCTTTGCCGACCTATTTTTGTGTTGCTTATGTAAATTTCATTTGTGCCTTTTATGTCCATTCTGAATGCTTGCTATTCCTCATAAGGGTTCCTGTAGTTAAAATCCGCCCATGTAGCTGGGTGGTGGTGGCGCACGCCTTTAATCCCAGCACTCGGGAGGCAGAGGCAGGCGGATCTCTGTGGGTTCTAGGCCAGCCTGGGCTACCAAGTGAGTTCCAGGAAAGGTGCAAAGCTACATAGAGAAACCCTGTCTCGAAAAACCAAAAAAAAAAAAAAAAAAAAATCTGCCCATGTACCTCACTGTGCATGAGCCAACTAGATGGTTGGAAAGATGACACTGTCCAACCTCCCACCCTTGCAGGCTTGTCAGTGACTCTCTGACAGAGGGACCTGTAGGGGATGCAGGCTTGTGCTCACACTTGTACTAATACTGTCAGTACTTTATGATCTTGTAATACAGTTGGTGGGAAGCAATGATGTGTGAATGCTTCATGAACTCTGTGTGCATGTTTAATGCCATGTTCACGAAATGCCTCACTCCGCCATGGCTGGGTGAGAATGAGTGATTTTCTTCCTTAACTTAGTACTGCATCGCCCACACCCCCTGGGATGAAGTGTCCCAAAGGAGACAGCTGGTCTTCTGCTTAGACAGTTCTCCCATCCAGTCCCCATGAGGCGTTGGTGGCATGCTCCGCTTGCCTGCCTTCTGTGGCTAAACCTTCCCTTGAAGGTGAATGTTTCCTTGATGGTCTCTTTAGGTTTCACAACTGCCTCAGGCAACAGTCACCGGGTGAGCTGGTTAGTGTTTTGTCAATTTGGTCAAGCTAGGGTCATCTGGGAAGAGGAAACCTCCTTTGAAGATTTGCCTCCATCAGATTGGCTTGTGGGCATGTCTGTGGTGCATTGAAGATTGATGTGGGAAGGTCCCGCCCACTGTGGTCCTGTAGGAAGCAGGCTGAGCAAGTGTTCTTTCATGGTCTCAGCCTCTGTTCCTGCCCTCAAGTGTTCTTGCCCTGACTTCCCTCAGTTATGTGGGAAGTATTCAAGTCAAGCAGACCCATATACCTCCCCGAGTCGCTTTTTTGTCAGAGCCACGAAAACACACTGGGACACCAAGGTTGCCCTTACAGAGTGGCCTGCAGGTTCCAATAGAAATAGGCTCTCGCCAGGCATGGTGGCACGCCTCTAATCCCAGCACTCGGGAGGCAGAGGTAGGTGGATCTCTTGAGTTCGAGGTCAGCCTGGTCTACAGAGTGAGTTCCAGGAAAGGCGCAAAGCTACACAGAGAAACCCTGTCTTAAAAAACAAACAAACAAACAAACAAACAAACGAGAACTAGGCTCTCTCCATTACCAGACTAAAATGGCCGAATCTCCTGTGTCTCTTTGGAGACCTTCCTCTACTGCCTTGTTCTTCGGGTGGTGGGGTCTTGCCCAATGCACCCTTGGTGTGAAGGGGAGCAGTGTTCCTACTTGGAACATGGCACACACATGGCGTTAAACAGGGAAGGTGTAAAATGCTACAAAATGTGGCTCTGAGACTTGCTAAAGTCACAATCTTATCTTTCTCACATTGTATTTATTGTCACCATTTTGCTTTTGTGTTAAAACTGTATTCATCAAAGAAAAGTGAAATTAGAATAATGGGGAGACAATTCATGTAACCATCTGTGTCCTGCTTTTGTGCATCTCCATGTATAGTGCAGGGAGATGTTCTCATGCACGGTATAGTTTGGAGTCTTTTTTATCTTCCAGCAGAATCAGAATCGTACTGCCTTGGCTCTTCTGTAACTTTTCGCTCTATAGTTTGTATACTGATGATTTTGTTTTATGGGTTTGCTCTGTAGTTTGTATACTGATGGTTTTGTTTTATAGGTTTGCTCTCTAGTTTGTATACTGATGGTTTTGTTTTATAGGTTTGCTCTCTAGTTTGTATACTGATGATTTTGTTTTATAGGTTAACACTATGATTTTGCTCTTACTAGTGATTCTCTGAGTTGGTAGGCTTAGCTAGGTGATTCTTCTCCACACAATACTGGCCAGGGCTATAGTCCTTGGGAAACTCAGTTTGGGAGGCTGAGACTTCAAGATAGTTCATTAGCTGTTACCAATGCTGATTTCTTAGCAGGGGCAGGATTTTACTACCCTAGTCAAATAATTGATTGGTCTAATTTTCCTGGCAGCAGAATTGGAGAGCTGGTGTTTACCATCTGCTCCTCTCTGTTGCTGGTATTGAGGCAGCAGACAGGTTATTCCTTACACCCCCACCTCCCCACTTAGCCCCCCACACCCACCCACTGCTGCCCATGTCCTTTCTGAGTCCCTTTTGCCGGGTTCTCTAGTGACAGGGCTGTTCTGGGTTCCTTCTGATGAACACATTAGCCTCACCTACGCTTGAGCAGGGCATTTGATCAATGTAGAGATGAGCCTTAGAGTAGGAAGCGGCTTTAAACAGCCGTGTCTTGTTACTCTTCTCTTCTGCGAGAAGTGAACAGAAAGCCTGCATCCCTGGGGCGGACAGTCATAGGGCCGGGTGTGGGGGAAGGAAGGCTGTTCTGTGTGGCGGAGCGCTGCTGGTAACACTGGGAGAGAGCCAGGAGGCCACAAAAGAGCTAGGAAAATGAACAAACATTTCTCCAGAGATAATGGGTCACTTTCTCTGGTGGCTCACCAGATCCGGGTTGGCCCTGTCTGGAGGGAACTAAGGAGAACAGGTGTGGCCTCCAGCTTTCCTTAGCATCGCTGACCTCTGTCTGTGTCTGCTCCTCGTGGCCATAGCCTTGGAATCTCATGGTTTGCTGTGAGTCAGAAAATTTGCATTTTCAACAATTCTAATGCTTGCCCAGAGACCACACTTAAGAATGTTAACCTTTGTCTGGAGAGGTGGCTCAGTGGGTAAGAGTACCTGTTGCTTTTGCAGAGGGCTTGGGCTTGCTTCAAATCACTGCATGTTGGCTCACAACCATCCTTAACTCCAGTTCCAGAGGGTATGAAGACCTCTTCTGACCTCTGGGGGCACCAGGCAGTCAAAAGGACAGGCTTTTCTTGTCCTTTCCTAAGCAGTGCAGCTCCTGGAGGACTTGGCATTAGCACTGTGGCTGTTGTGAGCAGTGTGGCTCCTGGAGGATTTAGCATTAGCACTGTGGCTGTTGTGAGCGGTGTGGCTCCTGGAGGACTTGGCATTAGCACTGTGGCTGTTGTGAGCGGTGTGGCTCCTGGAGGACTTGGCATTAGCACTGTGGCTGTTGTGAGCGGTGTGGCTCCTGGAGGACTTGGCATTAGCACTGTGGCTGTTGTGAGCAGTGTGGCTCCTGGAGGACACTGGCTGGCTGTTTGCAGACACTAAGCCCTTCATGATAGGGACCGTACTGTCCTTAGAAGCTGTGTCCCCAGGTCCCGGACATGAAGGATGACTGCACGGTACAGTGGTGTTATCCACCTGGTGATACACCACTTTTAAACACAGTACAGTTAACCAGTACTGTGCTGACTAAAACTTCCTTTTGCACACAGGGTGGGGGCTGTGTTATTAGTCTTGCTGTATAGCTCAGGCTAGCCTAGAATTTCCCATCCTGCCTCACCCTCCTGAGAGCTGGGGTGACAGGCATTGTTTTACATTTCCCTTTCTGGACACTGTGCCCACCCAGACTTTGGGTGGCTTACCGTTGGGGGTAAGGGAGTGAGAAGAAGCAGCTTCTATACTTCCTGGTGACTGTCAAGGAAGTTAACCTGGCTGGGTGGACTTGACCTTAAGTCTCTATTTGAGGAAGTTTGCGACTGTTTAAAGATTGTTAATATTTAAACCCCACAATGGTCCTATTCAGAGGTCTCTGATTTACCTGTTCACTTCCGTCTTATGCCTGGAACGCAGTTATAGAAGATAGTCATATCAATAAAGCTGTGTTTACAGAAAATGCCAGCTGTGGGCCATGGGCTGAGTTTGCTGACCTCTGACTCAGACAGTTTGAGACAGAGCGACCCTTTTTAAATGCAAAAGCCTCCAGAGACCTGGGTGCTGTTGTGCAGGCCTCAAGCACAGTGGCTTCTGAACTAGCTGTTCAGCTTGCTGTCAGGTTTAGGTGGAGCCCATCCTGTGGGCAGGGCAGAGGTGTGGCCCAGCACTGTTTGCAGAAGCTGTGTTATTTCTGCTTTGGTGACTTTGTGTCCTAGGCAGGTTTCTGTTGATGTGAAAATACTATGACCAAAAGCAACCTGGAGAAGAAAGGGTTTATTTGACTCACACGTTATATAGTTCATTATTGAAGGAACCAATGCAGAAACTGAGGCGGAGGCTGCGTTGGGACGTCGCTTACTGGCTCGCTTTCCATGACTTGCTCAGTTTGCTTTTTGATACAACCCAGGACCACCTGCCCAGAGGTGGTATGATGGCTCACAGTGAGCTGAGCCCTCCCACATCAGTTATTAATCAAGAAAATGCCCTGCACCCTTGCCTACAGGGCAGTCTGAAGGAGGCATTTCTCTCAATTGGTTCCGCTTCCCAGAGAACCAGAGCTTGTGTCAAGCCGACCGGTAAGCATGGCCATCCAGAGTTTCTCATCCGATTGCTCAAATGTACTTGATTGAAAGTCTGTGCAGAATAACTTTTTTTTTTTTTTCAGACAAGGATTCTCTGTGTAGCCCTGGCTGTCCTGGAACTCACTCTGTAACCCAGACTGGCCTCAGACTCAGAGATCCACCTGCCTCTGCCTCCTGAGTGCTGGGATTAAAGGTGTGCGCCACCACCATCTGGCCTAAAAAAGGAAAATTTTTAAAATGGGAAATCCTTAACTGTTGGAAGTGCCAGTGTGTTTGGTAGGTCATCCTTTGCTATATGCTTGCCTCCTTCCCTCCCTCTCTCCTTCCCTCCCTCTCTCCTTCCCTCCCTCTCTCCTTCCCTCCCTCTCTCCTTCCCTCCCTCCCTCCTTCCCTCCTTCCCTGCCTCCCTCCCTCCTTCCTTCCTTCCTTTGTTCCTTCCATAACACCTGGCCTGGTATGGTGGCACACACCTTTAATCCCAGCACTTGAGAGGCAGAGGCAGGTGTAGCTCTTTGAGTTGGAGGCCAGCCTGGGCTACACAGTGAGTTCCAGGACAGCCAGGGCTGCACTGAGAAACCCCATCCAGGCAAACAACAACAATAGCAACAAGTCGCCTTAAAGTGAAGGTCTCCATTCTCACCACCCACTTGGGGCTGAAATTCTAACCCAGGGCCTTGTTTGTGCTAAACACAGGCTACCACTGAGCTGCATCCTCAGGACCCTTTCTATTTTCTAAAACAAGAAAAAAAATTTAGGCATAGTATAGTGGATGCTGATGCCTGTAACCCCACCACCCAGGAGGCTGAAGCAGGAGGATCACTGAGGATTCAAAGCCAGCCTGAGCTAGACACAGCTTCTAAGGACAGTGAGGTCCCTATCATGAAGGGCTTAGTGTCTGCAAACAGCCAGCCCTTGTCCTCCAGGAGCCACACCGCTCACAAACAAAATGATCTTTTAAGCAAATATTAACTTTAACCAGTTTTAAAACACAGCGAAGCCAGTGAGAGTCCACAGGTTTTTGTCATGGCTTTTCTGATTTATAGAGATTTCTACCCTGTTGTAGTGGCACATGTCTGTAGTCCCAGCAGGTGGGAGGCTGGGACTGGAGGCTGGAGCATTCAAGGCCAGCATGGTCTACACAGTAGAACCATTCTCCCAATTCTACCACCAAAGACAGACTTTTAACACAGAAACAGTTCTTACGTTTACTGCAGGGAAGCCTGGAGGTGGGGAGTTTTGCAGAGTTTACAGTTTAGATCTTAGAAAGTCAAAAGTGGGTCAACGGAGCATGAAGAATCCAGTCTGGAGTGCTCCTCCAGCTTGGCCGCCTGGTTACTCAGCCGAGTGGTCTTGCCTCCCTCCTGGCGGCTGCTCTCCTACCTGAGATCCTTGTCCCCATCAGCAAGGGGTCGTTCCTGGCTTTGCAGTTTGAGTGCCTTCCTGGGCAGTCATGCTCTAGGACACAGTAAGGAGTTCCTTTTCCTTGGTGTTGTGGTGTAGACATGTTGTGCCACGGTCACACTCATGATGCCCGTAAGCTCTGCCTCAGTGGACAGTGGAGTCTACACAGTAGAGAACAGCCTGGAGAACAGCCAGCAGGACTTTGGACAGGAGAGAGCAGACCTGGGGTCTGTCCCTGGCCTTCCCCTTTGGATTAGTCCCTTCTGTGTCACCGTAACCAAAGCTCTGCACAGAATTAGTGAATGAATTTAAGGGAAGGCATATCTTGGCTCCTGGTTTCATGGAGATTTCAGGCTCTCATGGTTCCCACCCATCCCCCATCCCTGTTCCTGTGAAGGACAAGTCCTCTCTGCTTCCTACTGAGCAGTGACATCGCTCATGATGTCACTCGGAACAGCTCTCTTCCAGCATGGCGTTCCTTGCTCTGCCTCTGGAGGCTTCATTGTGGTGGCAGCTATTATGTGAGGGGAAATGACTAAAGCCTCCCTGACTCTCTGGACAGCCTGAAAAATGTCAGATTTCTCACATATGTGGACACAAGGTTTGTTTTTCCTGTTTGCAAATGTGAATCATCCCAGACAATACCTAAGAAGTGAGTGCTGTGCTGCACCCATTATACAGATGAGCGATTGGGGGGTTTCTGAGATACGGTGCCATTGCTTGGATCCCTAATACCAATCCACAAGCCTCAGTCCAGAGCACTGGCCTCACCATTCAGGCATATAGACCTGTGGCTGTGGGCATTGGTCCATGAAAGGGTCCGTGTGCCACAGAATATGTGAGTCAGAGCTTCCTGTGGTCTGCTTTGGAGATGTAGCCTTATTATGGAAACTACTGTGTTTTTATTTGGCAGATTCTCAGCCCTGGTTTTAAGATGATGGGATTGGGAAATGGGCGTCGCAGCATGAAGTCTCCGCCCCTTATCGTGGCTGCCCTGGTGGCCTGTGTCATTGTGCTGGGTTTCAACTACTGGATTGCAAGCTCCAGAAGCGTAGAACTCCAGGTATCTTGTTTATTGAGAATGCATGGATGCCATTAAATGTCTAAAGTAGCTGGGCGACAGCGCCATGGGCTCCCTGTTCACAGTCAGCCAATCCCTTGGGTTCCGGTAGCCTATGCTAATGGTGTTTTAGGTCCCAATCCCCTCCTCGGCCCAGTACTGCTTACTATGTGACTATTGAGTTATAGTTCACACCTCACTCTGTGTCCCAGTTGAGCATTTGGGGAGGGCTGGAATGCTGGCCTTCAGAGGTGGACTGGACGCTGCCCATTCCTGTTGCCACATATCACTGCCAGGTCTGAGTGAGGCCATGCTGTCCTGGTTGTTGTTGTTAGATTTTGTCAACTTGACACAAGAATCATCTGAGAAGAGGGAATCACAGTTGAGAAAATGCTTCCACAAGATTGGCCTGGAGGCAAGCCTGTAGGACATTTCTTAATCAGTGATTGATGTAGGCGAGCCCATCCCAATGTGTGGGTGCATGTGTTGATAAGAGAGAGAGAGGAGTCCCTGGGCTGCACAGAAAGAAAGCAGCTGATCAAGCCAGGAGTGGCAAACCATTAAGCAGCACTCCTCTGGTCTCTGCTGCATTTCCTGTCTCCAGGTTCCTGCCCTAACTTCTCTCATTGATGAACTGTGATCAGGATGTGTGAGCCAAATAAACCCTTTCCTCCCCAGATTGCTTCTGGTCATGGTGTTTTTCATAGCAGCAGAAACCTAAGATGCATACTAAACAATGACAGTGTCTCCTGGTCTCTAGGTCATCGTTGCTGGTTTTGCTCTGCTCTGTCTAGTCCTGTAAAGAACATCCTCATCCCTCCCCTAGATGTCTAGGTCATTGGCTGCCTCTGGCAAGTGTCTAATTAAAGTATTTTAGCAAGTACCCCGTTGTGTCCTCTAGGTAATCTTCCACCCACCAGCCCTCCCCAGCTCTGTATTTGCTGGGCGGTAAGCTTTGGCCTGTGAGGTCTGTTGAGGGAGCTGCAGTGTCTCAGCTGATGATGTGGACTTCAGGGCTGTGTTTTCCTTGTAGTCACGCATTGTGGAGCTGGAAGTCCGGGTCCGCAGGGCAGCCGCAGAGAGGGGTGCTGTGGAGCTGAAGAAGAATGAGTTCCAGGGCGAGCTGGAGAGGCAGAGAGAGCAGCTTGACAGGATCCAGTCTAGCCACAGCTTCCAGCTGGAGAATGTCAACAGGATGCACCAGGATGAGAAGGTAGGCCACTGTCCCCACTGTCCTCTTCCGAAGGACACTTTTTACCTGGCTGTGTGGCCGCATTCTGAGTATAGATTGATGTAATTGCATAGAGGTGTGAGCACTCTGGTGTAGCTTTGGCACCAGCCCCTAAGCTCCACTGTTCCCGCTGAACTGTTGGCGCTGTTGGCAGTTGGGGAGTGAGCAGAGCAAGGTGGGGTGGAATCTCCTGGTGGCATTTGCCTGCTTTCTTTTCTGCCAGGCTGTGGCAAGTACTTGTCATAGACAGATATTTTTGTGTCTTCAGATATCTCACACACAGATTGGAAGCAGTCTGTAAACCAAGGAGGATATTGAACATGCATGTCAAAATCTAGTCTCTGTAAGATCTAAAAAATACCATCAATCCAGAAAACAAAAGGCCAGTGCCTCAAAGATTTTTGAATGGAAGGTATACAAAATTGGAAGAAGAGAAAACAAAAAGCTGTACAGGAAAAGACTAAAGCAAATTAAATATGAAATACACTTTTTGGCAAAAAAAAAAAAATCACCCAGAGGGAAGATATTATTCTCAAACATCTGACACTATCTGCAAAGAGAACTCAGCACATGGGCTGTCAGCCACACCTTTTTTTTTTTTTTTTCCGAGACAAGGTTTCTCTGTATAGTTTTGTCCAGGATTTGACCAGGCTGGCCTTGAACTCACAGAGATCTGCCTGGCTCTGCCTCCCAGTGCTGGGATTAAAGGTGTGCGCCACCACTGCCTGACTTATGCCACACCTTATACCAGCTGAAAAAATGCCTCTTGTTCATTGATGTAGCTAAGCACCATTGGTTTTTCTGGGGGTCATGTGACTAAACTGCCCTTATTCAAGTCTAAGGTGGTGGAAGCCATTAGTGTCTTCCAAAGCGCATCAAAGCCATGGACACGTGGTGCCTCTGACTTGATCTTCATAGCTCTCTTCCCTGGCAGTGGCTGCAGTGTTGGAAGGAGGCTTGTGTGAGGGCTGCGGTCTCAGTCTTAGGTCCCT